>NC_081195.1:48883477-49075977 GCF_902713425.1 Acipenser ruthenus
TCATTGCAGTCAGATCATGTGACCTGGAAAGGTACCAGGAAGCAGCATTTTTTTCTGTAACATTGCATGTGAAATATTAACACCTAGAAAAACCATCAGCACAATACATAGCTTTAACTGTCATTATTTTTTTTTACATTCCCCTTATCATTTAATGTTTGCAATCATTCTGAGTGGTTCTGGGTTCTCTTGCTTCAATATTGAATTATTATATTTTTCTATACATCTCCCTTTGCCTGATTTGGAGCTTGCATTGCACAGCCTTCCTTATTCCATGTAAGTCATCTCTGCCATCCCCACCTAATTCACATATAAAAAGAGAGTTGAAAGGTCATATTATCATATGATTCGAATGTTCAGTGCAGGTACATCTATAAAACATTAACTGATGAGCAGTTAGTGTTGCAAAAATGATTTGGGTAGTTTGATAACCATTAACTTGTTGTATTCTACAGTTAAAATAAGAGCACTTCTACTGTCAAATGGGATACACATTAACATCATAGAGCTGATGAAGAAACACTCAGACTCTCCTGATGTTGCTGAAAGTGCATGTAGGCTGCTTTATAAACTTTTCCAGGGAAGGTAAGTATTGTGCTTAGGTAATTTACTGTTGGACGTTTACCAGTTGGTTTCGTATGGTGATTGTAGAATCTACGCTTGAGATTTGCTTATTAAATTTGTCTGCAAGCAAAGTTAAAAAATTAGGATCAAGCAATATTTTTCTGTAAGGTACCATATTATTATATGTTTCCATGGTAACACCAATTCAGTTTTAGCAGCTAGCCTGCAGGAGAACCTGTACAATCATTCTAGTCCCAAAACAAATCCTTTTATACAATTTTTTAAAGGGCAACTCTAACTTGTTAAACTGGTGTAATATTTTAAGAAGCAAGTTCTTGGTCAAGAAAACAGAGTAATGGTTGGAGCTTACATGTATGAAAACCATACAGATAGGCTCACGAATTGCAGTGCTTCAGAAACAGTCCTGTAGTCCAGTTAACATTTGGTAACAAACAGTTTTGTTTTAAAGTGTTAGTGAACAGGCTGTAGGGTTTAAAACACAATGCAGTACTTTCCCTAGCTTTCTGCTTTGTTGTACATATTCCTGCAATATCTTTTATGAACATAATCCCAATTGTTTTGATATTTGCATTAACACATTCCTGGTCTTAAATTAGTTTTGACTACTTATTTTCATTTTACGTCTTATGCATCGGGTCTTTCCATCAAAATGTGTTCTGAATTCACATGATGTTAGGCAAAGGTTAAAATAATCGTCAATATAGTGGTAGAACAGAAATAACACATTACATATTACTAGCATCAGTATTTCAACTGCTTCCCCTTTTTAAGTTAAATATAGTAATTCTTAAATATAATGTTCTTAAATTAAAGTACATAGGGCAGGGCATTGCTGTTTAATTTAGAAGGTTATATCCTTATTTGAAGATGATATTAAGCTCTATTTTAGTTTGAGATATTCCAAAAGCATATATTCTTGTTTTTTTTTTTAATTTGTATGGTTTTTCAATTTAGGAACAAAACACAATAATCTACAAGAAAGTTAATGTTGCACACCCACAATCTTGTTTACTTTTGTATTCTTCATGTTTGTTATTTTTTGTTAATTCATGTTTCTTTTTAGTTTGGTGAGTCTTGATGTTGTGACAATGGCTATGGCTGAGATCTTAAGTGCTATGAAAATACATAACTGTGTCCCTTCTGTACAACTTGAGGCGCTTAGAGCCAGTTTACTGTTTGTCAGTCCTGGTAAGTGTTGGTAAAGTATGCCTTAATTGTGAAGTCTTATGGTCCTATTTTAAATAACGTGCCAAGACACATTTTTAGAACAGTATAAATTAGAAAGAAAATAGCTAGCGCTATAGTATATACTGCTCTTTCTGGTTTTTTTTTGTTGTTTTTTTTAAAAGTTTGAAGTATTTCATGTTTTTATCATCTTGTTTTAGTGAATCCTGTTTCGATAAGTATTTCATTTTTATATTACAGTAAGCCTTCGTGTATCCGCCTGTCACATATCTGCCCAAATCATTTATATGCCATAATCAAGCTCTTCAGCAACGTTAGTGTCACGTGAGCTGTTCAGTGTGTTGACTTGATATGTAAATAAATCCTGTTCGCCTGCGGGGTGTATCAACTTCAACCTCCGTCTCGATCTCCTGCCTGTCACTCAGCAGTGAATGCATGTACCCACACGGAAGACGGGTACTCTGTCACAAGCATTAGTACCCTGTATCTTTCTAAACAAGGGATTTAGGGGAGCTGGTATTTAAGTGGATTAATTTGTCCTACTTTTTACATATATGTCCTCACTCTGGTCCCATCGCAGTCGGATATTTGACGGACTACTGTATATGGAATTCTTTTTGGCTGAAAATGTTCACATTAAATGGATCAAGCAAAAGGCTTTTCAAGATGTTGTCTTTATTCTAGATATTATTCTTTAAAATGTACAACTCTTGATTTTGTTTGCTGTAGGCATGAACCAGAAAGGACAAGAGACTGCCCCATGCACAGTGGAGGATCCTGATGCAGTAGATGTGACTCCAAAAGTTATTAAAAATCAGTGCGTGTTAGAAGGTGCTCACACTCTGGTCCTTGAATCTTTGAACAAGGTGGGTATTCATACAACTATTACAATACCGTGTAACATATACAACACACTTTGCATGTAACAATTATCGAGTTTAAGCATACACGTCTCGTCTGTTATTTCTGTATTTTTTGTATTATCAGTTTTTTAATACTTTCTCTTTGTTTAAAAAGGTATTGGATAGTACACTTTTTGCCATTATTTACTAAAAACATGTAGGAAGCCCCAAGAGACATTGATATCTTACTTCCGTTAACGTTGTGCAAATCCTATAAACTTAAATTTTTAAAAGCATATTTGAGTTTACTTTGGCGGAGTTTACATGTATGTTCTAATTTAACTCTAGACAGTTTGCTTGAGCCAAAGAAGAAATGACCCTATCCCTCTTGCGGTTTACATGGGCTCCGTATATTTTACTCGACAAGAGCAGCTGTCAACGCGACGTCATGCAAATGAAGGGGAAAGGACAGAGCTCACATGCAAATTAGCCATGCGCACAGGTCTCGTGCTGTTTCGCATGGAAATGCCAGAAAAGGTGGTTTACATGCCCAGCGAACATTAACACGAGATAATCCCATCATGAAATCTATGGTTGTGTGCCATGTGACATCTTGTTTTAAACAGTTTAAAGGCGCAATGTTAAATTGGTGTAATAAAGCTGTGGTTTGTAAATGCCTTGTGTCTGATCGTTTAATAGTTTGTTTTACCGATCTTACCCAAATTGTTTTTCATGTCATTGGTGGGGTAGCCTGTAATTAGCAGTGAATATAATTTGAAATACTTTATCTACCGTTTCATTAATTGAAGATACAATTAGATAATTAACTCTGAGGTGTATAAAATGCAGCTGTCCAACCAGGTATTGCAGATCACCATGGCTGAAAACTGGCGGAGATGTTGGATTATAGAGATCTGTGCCACCACACCTTCCATGTATACTACCTAGGCTGTCTGGATTGGAAGCAGTGGACATTATCATGTGAAATGCGGGTTTCCATGTGAAAATGGGGTTTACCCTATCCCTCTCTGGCTGTTTTTTTTGGCCACAAACCTGATTCTCACAAGTTTTCCTCCCAAACGTGCACGCGCATCGCTACTTCACGCGTCAATAACAACACAATGTAAACTCAGCCTTTGTTACTCATTAACAATTGGTAAAACTACAGTAAGTTGCTTTGTTTCATTTGCAGTTTATTGGAAGCCCAGCCATTCAAGAATATGGGTTACGTGTACTTTGTTCACTCAGTGACTGTTCAGGTGCATTGGAGCTTATGTCTCAGCAGGGAGCAGTAGATACAATTCTTCACACACTACAAATGTATCCAGATGGAAAAGGTAGGCATAAGGTAGAGTGTAACCAGTTGAAGATCCACCTTCAAGGTGCCCAGCATTAATAAAATGTTGTTAACATATATCTGCTGGGTTTATCAGTACCGACATTCAGGACAATGCTTCGAATGAATGATCTGTTACCAAAACACTACATTACAAGTGTAACTATTTTGTTGAGAACCTCCCGGTATTTTAAAATGGGTATCTAATATACAGTTCTTACTGGGGAATAAATTTCTAGTAAGCATCCATATATTGATTACAGAAGCCAGAGTTACTGCTGTATTGGCCATCATAATAAAATGGAATAATATTTTTGTGTGTTTTTTTTTTTTTTTTTTAGAAATTCACCTGCTGAGTCTAAATTTACTAGGCCGCCTTATTCCAAAAAAGAAACGGTCTGCAGCAACTGTTACTATTTTGGCATCTATTTTAGTTAAAGCCTTACTCCGATTCAAAGAGGTTTTGGACATGCAGATACTGGTAGGTGTTCAATTTGTCATGTCATCGTGACATTTACAAGTACTGCTTAAAGTGTTACAGAAGTCCCTGCAGTGTTAACAAACACATTACTTTACCTTTGTGTATCCAGTGCTGTCCATATCGCAGCAAATCTTTTCCCAACATATTCCTGATTTGTTATTTTTTGTCACACATCATAGGTAAATCAACTAGGGAATTACTTTTTTCAACTTTTAACAGGGAACGTTGGCCAGGAAGAAAATGTTTTCTAAATATCGCATTGTATCCAGTTCATGCTCCCTCCTGCAATAATCATTAGAATACTTGTTCTGCAACACATTCATATATTTAAGTGTAAAAAACTATGTTTAAACATTTGGAAAATAAACGTGATTATAGTATAGTCCTGTGGCATTGCCCCCCAATAATTTTGTTGTTGCCATGACTACCCTTCACAGATTTTTAGTGAGGACCACTGGGCTATAGGATAGTGTTTTCATATTGAACAAAGATGGCTGTCTAAAGATGACACACTTAATTAATTATAAAGGAATGTTATAATGAATGTCATTTATTTTATAGGGATTTCGTGCTGCATTTACTTTGCTTGAAATGTCTCCAAGTGCTGCCGAAGAGCTGGAAAAAGAATCATTTGACAAAGTTATTTTTCAACATATGAACACCTGTCTTTTGGAACAGAGAAATGATGTGGTATTCACTTTATTAACAGTATTTTCTGATAAGTGGCTTCCAATTTGTATGCAGTTTGCACATTGTGTGTTGTGTTTTTTTTTTTTTTTTTTTTTTTTTTAGCTTCAGAAGTTGTGCTGCATGTGCCTTTCAAAAATGGCAGCTGACAGTGATATTAAACACAGGATGCTGGACAAGGCCTGTATAGAAAACGATGTAGTCATGGCTGAATGTTTGATCCTTCTCGGAGCGGATATCAATAAGAAAACAAAGAAGGACTCTTTAATTTATCAGGTAAGTCAGTTTACATGGATTGGTGAAACCAACATTGTAGATCATCTATGTCCGTATTGATTATTTCACCTCCAACTGTTTATTTCCTAGGTGTGCGAGAAAGGCAGTAACCCAGAGTTAGTGGAGTTGCTGTTGAACAATGGAACACATGAGCAGGACATTCGAAAAGCTCTGAGCATCAGCGTAAAGAAACGGGATAGCCTAATCATTAGTTTACTTCTAAGAAAGCTGGGGCTTGATCAGGCAAATAATGCCATCTGCCTAGGTGGTTTTCGTCTGGGTCAAATTGAACCCTGCTGGTTGAGCCCTTTGTTTTCTGAACGCAGGACTTCTAATTTCAGAAGGCCGACAAGTAAGTAAATGTACAGTATGTGATGCTGTTTACTAATTAACGCTAAATGATTCATATCACATTTTTTAAACATACATTTTTTAGGCAAAGGTGTTTCTCTGGCCAGAATGATAATAAGATATCGGATGCGAAAAATCAACTCTGAATCCCAGAAATCAAATTCAGATGAATTGGATGAAACTGATGACTACAGTGTTCTGTCTGAGCCTCCTGAGGATGGAAATGTTTTCAGGAGTGAAGACATTGAAAGTGAAGGCAAGCTCTTTATTACATGCCAATAGCACCACCTACTGATGACTTTCCATAAATGTTTATTTACATAAAAGTTTTGCTTTGCGTTGTTCCTCACCCAAACTGCATGATACAATAAGAGACACAACGTATTAACTTGTAGAATAAGTATTCTTAACAGTATATATGTGCTGTTAACAGGAAGTGATGGTATACTGCATGTGATGAAGAAATCTCAATCTGACACTGCGGCTGAATTGTGTAGAGATTTGTCAGCATTGCAGCAATTGAGACGCAGGCACCCAAGTTCTGAGGTAAGAGAGGGATTTTTTTTCTCGTTTCTAGTTTTGAGTGTGTTAATTATCACCTCAGTAGAACAGATGAGACTTCCATTTCATAGAAACTTTAGTCTTCTTTTGTTAATGACTTCACACTCAATGATGTAAGTTTACAAAATAATTGCTAGCAATAATTGGTAGGATATGCATACATATATGACTTCTTTTTTTTTTTTCCAAAAGGGAGGAAGTGGAGATTCAGGTTCAAATGAGATGCATAAGATAAGATTCTTCAAGGCAGCTGCAAGCCGAAGAAGTAAGCCAAGCCATGAAATGAATTGGACCATACATAGCAGCTGAAAGTGATGGGTTTTATGTTTTTCATCTGTAAATCTGTTGCAGCACTTTCTAAAGGGTTAAGGAGATCTTTAAACTGCACAGTGACTTTTAATTGTAACCACTTATTTCATTGGATTACTTACTGGGAAGGCATGACTGTAACATATTTTGTTGTACTGTCTCTGATGCTGTGTTACTCTCATAACAGTATCAACGGAAAGCCCGTCCTTGTTGGGCATGGACAGGGAGTGCATTAAACTGGTAGATCTTTCTGGGAATGAACTGGAAAACCTCCACGCCATCTGTGGGAAGACCTCAATCAGTAGTCATGTTGAACATGTTGTAAGACTGGAGCTACACCAGAACAGCCTCTCAGAGTTTCCAGGAAGACTGTGTGAGGTATGGGTCATTTTTTTTAAAGATATTTTAATTTGTATTGTTCACATGCATATGTTCAATTAAGCCAAATTCCTAATGAAAATGTACTAAAATAGTCTGATAAATAGCTTGCTCCCAGGATGAATGGCTACAAATAACAGAACATTTCCAATTTTCGTCCTGCACAAATACGGTCCTCCAGGTTTTGCAGGTAACATCATATAATTTAAGACCTGGAAGGAGGTTAACCTAGAGGACCGTAATGTACTGTAAAGCAGTTAATGTTATAAACCACGGGTGCACAGCTCAGGTCCCCAGGATCCAGAGTTAACCTCCTTCCAGGTCTTCATTTGTGCACCGTCATAAACACATCATCTGTGTGTGTGTGTGTGTGTGTGTCTATATATATATATATATATATATATATATATATATATTCTCTTTTTTTTTTTTTTTAGACAATGAGGTGTTTGACACACCTTGACCTGCATAGCAACAGATTCACATCTTTCCCGTCATGTGTGCTGAAAATAAATTCCATTAGCTACCTGAATATCTCAAGAAATGAAATTGGTCCGTCTTTGACTCTGGATCCCGATGTCAGATGTCCAACACTGAAACAGTTTATTGTGTCCTTCAATCATCTATCATCTATCCCAGATCATCTTGGGCAAATTGTGGATAAACTGGAGGAGATCTCACTGGAAGGGTAATGTATACAAATAAAATCTTTATAAAGAGACTTGCTTGTAATGCTAATAATGTTGCTTTTCAGAAATGTTAGTACACAAAGGGCTGTTTTAATGATTTACCACCGTTAAATCAATTAAATATTCCCTGTAGTATTTTGTTACAAATTTCTTCATCAGAGAAGTTTTTTGCTTTAATGAGATGTGTTCTGTATTTTATATTGTGTTTATGTCAGGATTAGACCCTCTATGGGTATTTCCTGGGACAGCTCAGGAGGGCTACTAACTTTGTTGTATAACTAAGACTAGACCTGTACAAAAACTGGGATAATTCAAACATTTAAATCATGTTTTAAAATATTTTTCTTAAGGAATAAAATTACTGAAATCATCTCTCCACTCTGCTTGTCTGAGCTAAGGCTCCTGGACATCAGTAAGAACGACATTTCCACAATTGCTGAGAATTTTCTTTCTCAGTGCCTCAAATTGGAGACTTTCAATGTTTCTTTCAACAAATTGAGTAAGTATAGTGGTGATAATTGAGTTATAATAGTAAAATACCATGTATGCAAGTGCTTAATACTGTAATTACTTTCGGCTGAGGCTGAAAAACGTATTGGGCCACATGTGAACATAAGGTGATATCAAACAGAACTACTGCTTCCATTCTTGTTAAACTGCAATTTACTTTAACGGTTTTTTTTTTGTAATTTGGAATTGCATTTGTATTTACTTTACTAGATGTGACACTCGGGAGCCCCCACCTGTTTACATTTTGCTCTTATATTTTTAAACACTTGAAATACAGTGAAATGCAAAATGTTATTTAAGGATTGCATGTTTCAACACTTTGGTACTGCTGGCTCTATTGATTACCTGCCTTTTTGAGTTTATGCATTTCCTTTAGGATAAAGGTATTACTTGGCTGTTTACTTTGCAGGTAACAATGGTTCCTATTTCCCCCCTCAGGTTCTGTGCCCTATCTGCCATCAAAAATAACTACAATCAAATTTTCTCACAATGAATTTACAAGCATCCCAGATGCTATTCTTCACCTCCCATAGTAAGTTAACATAATTAGTGCCAGTCCTAATGGTCTGGTAGAAAATAAGAGGAATGAAAACATGTTTTATTTCTGGGGTAGAATCTTTTGCAGTTGCAGTATATCACTGGTGGTTCAAGGGAGCACATTCTATGCTTGTGCATGGGGCTTGAACCATTACAGAATACCTCAGCCTGTTCAGGAATTCTTTTTTGGTTCAGGGGAAGTTTTAACTGTATTTGATTCAGTCAGATGGAATTTAATGATCAATAAATATAAAGTGCATGTTTTGATTTCTTTAAAAAATATGTGTGTTCACGCAACATTGTACAGCATTAATATTGACACAACAGTACAGAAATACAAATCTAATTGCATTTTCTCCAATTTGTCTGTAAATTTGTTTACATAATTTCACTTTTAGTTTGCGCTCAGTGGATATGAGAAACAATAAAATCACGGTGCTTCCTGGGCCTTCACAGTGGGAATCTGTTAACTTAAGGGAGCTGATTTTCAGCGACAACCAGATCAGTGTACTGAATCTTAGTGGACCAGTGTACAAATGGGCAAGACTGGAAAAACTGCACCTCTGTAAGAACAGACTGAAAGAGGTAAAAAAAAAAAAAAAAAAAATTCTGTATGTCAGGCAAAAATGCTGCCTTAAAAATGAGGTAATGTACTGAATGGAGAAATTAATATCAGATTCTTTCTTTGAAACATAATTAATTTATTTTGCAGATCCCATCAGAGATTGGGCTGCTGGAAAATCTGACCTCTCTGGATGTCAGCAAAAACTCAGAATTGAGATCCTTCCCTGATGAAATGGGGAAGCTTGAACAGGTCTGGGACCTGCCTTTAGATGAGCTGCAATTAGACTTGGATTTGAAACACATTGGCAGCAAAACCAAGGATATCATAAGGTTAATTTATGTCACTCCAAATCATTTTAAATGAATATCCATAACCTGATTTTCATTGCTGGCTTATCAATGTTTGTCACGTGTTATGTTCTTTTTAAATCTACGCCCCACACTAATATATCAGTATTGCGACTAATATGTAGATTTTAATAATGTGTTGTTAATATCCCCATTTTTTTCAACCTGAGACCTTCATTGATTAATTCGTGCTTATATTAGGTTGCTACCTCTGGTGTAATTGATATGGTATAAAGGCTGCAGACAGATTTTATTGGCTTCAATTGTGTTCATATATTGATCATTTGTCAGATTCCTCCAACAACGTCTAAAGAAGGCGGTTCCATACTATCGGATGAAGCTGATGATAGTGGGGAACACTGGGAGTGGTAAAACTACGTTACTCCAGCAGCTCATGAAACTTAAACGCTCACGGTCCCGAGCTGAAAAGGCTACAGTTGGAATAGATGTAAAGGACTGGAAAATTCAGGAAAAGGGGAAAAATAACATTGTTTTAAATGTCTGGGACTTTTCAGGTATTATAATTCCTTAGTTTAATGTTGCCTTAGTTTAATCAGAATGCACCCCAAAAGACAACACAATTTCAGTGAGCTTGTTTTATTATCAAGGCTAAATTGTCTTCTCTTTTTTTTCAAGGCCGGGAAGAATTTTACTGTTCACACCCTCACTTCATGACACCACGAGCCTTGTATCTTGTTGTTTATGATTTGAGTAAAGGAGCAACTGAAGTCAATTCAATTAAGCCTTGGTTGTTTAACATAAAGGTAAGACCAACATGTCCTGTACTATGCAATTTTACATCACAAGAGCGAAAACAAACTTATAGTACATGATATATGTTACTGTAAATGCAACTAAACAAATACACTTAGAAACAAAGTGAAAACTGTCTAATAAGCATAGGTTTATATCATTCACAAAATAAAGAAAACCTAAAGTTGAGTGGTTATTGATTTTAGTTATATACTGTGTGCTAATACAGAAAAGCAAACCCAACTCTGTGTGTGTGTGTGTGTGTGTTCATATTTTAGGCCAGAGCCTCTTCATCTCCGGTTATACTAGTTGGTACCCATACAGATGTAAGTGAAGAAAAGCACCTTCAGGCATGTACAGCAAAAATCAGAAGCGAGCTTCTGAATCACCATGGCTTCCCTGTTATTCGAGATCATCACCTTGTGACTGCCACAGAGGAGTCGGATTCCATGGGAAAACTTCGGAAAGCCATTGTGAAAGAAATCATGAACTTCAAGGTACACCTGAGTGACCTTGTTGACGTGTAAATCTGCCACTTATTGGTGGACAGTTTGAGTTGCCAGTTAAGAGGATGTGAAGAAAATCAAAGTGGAGTACAGTGCTAGAGGAATTGAAGTAACACAGTCTGTAAAGTTGAAAAAGAATTGAAAAATAATTACAATAGATCTTGGACTGTTAACAAACAGTTACCTAAATAGTTTGTCTAGTCCTTTTGGTCACAACTTTGAAACTGTCACTGTACTTATTTTTGGTTGAAACTTAAATACTATTATTGTTATAATACAGATTCGGGATCAGCCAGTCATGGGTCAGCTGATCCCTGACAGTTACCTGGAACTAGAGAAGAGAGTTCTGCAGGAGCGCAAGAACGTATCCCCAGAATTCCCCGTCATCCGCCAGCAGCGCTTGCTGGAAATCGTGCAGGAGAACCAACTTCTTCTAGTTGAAAGTGAACTTCCCCATGCTGTTCACTTTCTCAATGAGTCTGGTAAATTGTTTTATAGGCTTGTTCCTTGTTTGCAGCACTGTGTTATTGGTCCTTCCCTTGATTTTAAGCTATCCCAAACTTGGCTTGGTATATCATTTTATAAAGGTAAAATTCATTTCAGTGAGTCCAATGGCTGTCACCATCTTTGCATCTTTGTGACTTTGTAGACTAATATAATTAACTGTAGGTGAGCTCATGTTATGGATGCTGCCTAATGTAAACACCAGGAAACATAGTGCATTCTTATTGGTCGCCACCCAGGAGTGACATGCTTTGTAGCCAGTTAAATGCTTTGACCCCCGAAGACACTGCTGAGGTGAAACCAAGGGAGTAAAGCAGTATTAGAGTTCCTGAAAGGCAAGGCAAGCAAACAAATAACTTTCTTTAACCTAGTTGTCATGTTTTAAAAGGAAAATACATTGTTCCTTTCAAAACTCCACATTTGAAACCAATATAGTAAATGTAAATGCATGACAGGTAATTATTTTTTTTAGCTACAATTACTTTAAGATAAAGCTCTCTATGCCCTTGCTGTACCCTGTTTTGTGTCCAGGTGTACTGCTACATTTTGAAGATTCTGCACTTCAGTTAAGAGACCTTTACTTTGTGGATCCCCAGTGGCTGTGTAACATGATGTCGCAGGTATTGACTCAAATGCGCCATCTGAACATCTTTACATTATACATATATTGAAGGCTGTGCTTAAGCAGTACTGTTTATTAATCTGAAAACCATCATTGGGTAATCTGTGTGAAATTTATATAGCGTAAAAAATGTATGATCACCCATTTTCTTTACTTTTTCTTTTTTAAAGATATTAACACTAAAAGGAGGAGGTTTTTCCAAATACCCAAAAGGAATGGTTCAACGTTCAGATGTAGAAAAATGTCTTTTTCACAGTAAAAGCTTCCCGAAGAATTACATACCTCAGTATTTCAAACTCCTTGAAAAGTTTCAGATTGCACTGCCTTTGGGAGAAGAGCAGCTCCTTATTCCTAGCAGGTGATCAGAAAAAAAAAACATCATCACTTTTCAACATTGCTGTTTTAAAACACAATATACATTATCACTGTGGTTTTACTTAGTCATTAATTTTTTCCAGTTTGTCAGACCACAGACCTGTGATTGAACTTCCCCACTGTGAAAATTCTGAAATAATTGTGAGGCTTTATGAGATGCCATACTTTCCAATGGGCTTCTGGTCTAGGCTAATCAACCGACTGTTTGAAGTTTCTACATTCATGCTCTCTGGAAGAGGTATTCGATATAGTAGTACCTTATGTTCGGTTCCCCTTATAGACGTTTATTTTGGTTTACTTAGGCAGAAGCATGGTAAAGCATTGGTATGCTTAAAACATACGAAGAGTAGTGATGTAGAGTAAGTGAAGAAAAAAAAAAACACCTCTAAATTAAATTCAATGAAAAAATTGAGGTTAAAAAAAATCACAAATTTCTGCTGCTGCTGGATATTAAATGGTTATCTTTCTGAATATTTAACAACAGATACCCTGTACTTGTTATACTGTGGCCCAATATATGGGCAATACTGAAAGTAATAATATTTTTTACAACAAATATTTAAAGTTATTGGTCCTCCTATAGGCCATAAAAATGTGTTTATACTTTCTGTAGGCATAACTTTTCTGATAGATCTGTTTCTGCCATAGAAAGAGCCCTTCGTCCCAACAGGATGTACTGGAGACAAGGCATCTACCTCAACTGGTCTCCAGAAGCTTACAGCTTAGTAGAATCAGCCGTTCTGGACAACACACCCGAGAGTTTCCTAAAAGTCACTGTTCCTTGCTCCCAGAAAGGTATTTTGTGAACATCCTGTGTTGTTTTGTTGATATTATAGCAAAACATATATCGATCTGGTCAGCCACAGTGGGAACACTTTTTAAGCCTCGTGCTTTAGCACCAAAATGCAGCTGATCAACAGCTTCAAAAACCGGGGTTGAACATGCTTGTGTTGGACCTTTACTATGAAGACATTGCATATGAGAAGAAAAAAAGACTTGGTTCAGATTGTAAAGTTGTCTGATCAAGAAGTATTCAAGTAAACAGTACAGTAAATGCAGACATCAGTGTGTATTAAAATGCAGTAGTGTTTGTGTTTACTGTAATATGTACAGCAAAACCATGGAAAAAATGTATGTTACTAAAGTTTTTTAATTTATGTTGATAATTCACATGACACCACACAAGTAGCTTGTATAAAAAAAAGAGATTTCTTTACTTCACAAAGCCTTTTTGAAAACTTTAAACAATCGCTTGTCTCTGCTAATATAAACTGAGACTTGTACTCTGTGTCCCTGACAGTTTTTTTTTTGTTGATGTGTCAGGCGAGTTGTATTATGTTTTATGTAACCTGCAAGAATTGACCTGCATGCAAAGCTATTTTGTAAAATGAACGAGAGAGACCGGGGTACAGTGCTACCCTGAGGTACGGCATCTCATATATATTTATGTAAATTAAATATCAGCTACATGACCTTAAACTAATGCAAACTAACTAACTCAATAGAGGAAAAGCAAGGGTATTGTTATGATGACTATTGGCTTGTATTGTTTCATCATCCTTTGGTCAGAGGATATATTCTGCACAGGAAGGCTGGTCCTGATTGACAAACACCAGAAGAAACAGACACAAATGTGAGGAAACGTGTTTTGTAGGATTTGAAACATGATACATATGACGTGTTTAGCCTCTCTATTTTGCATTGGCTATGATGAGAAAGTCTATAAAGAGTGGCTTCTAAAATATATATAATGAGCTGAGGGGTCTACTGATTCTGAAATATGTTTTACAAAAACAGAATGCATTCTTCCCTGTCAAATTTAAACTGCATTTACTTAAACATGGAGATGTGTTACCTTTTTGTAGGGCGTGTTTTGCTGGGGCAGGTTGTGGATCACATTGACAGTCTTTTGGAGGAATGGTTTCCAGGTCTCCTAGCAACAGATGTATGTGGGGATGGTGACACCCTGCTGAAGAAATGGGTTCTGTACAGCTTCGAAGATGGTCAGGAGTGTCAGAGGATATTGCTGGATGAGCTGCTTAGCCAAACAAATGAAGGTTGTTAAATGATGTGCATTCGATGGCTAAAAATAACCGAAAAGAAATGCAACTCTTTAGAAACACGTTTAATCTGTCTGTGATACTAAAGTTGCTAGTTTTAATGTAAAAATGTTGATACAAATATAAAAAGCACACTCTACAATGTGTCTTCATTTGTATTTTATATTGGAAGTTTAGGTGTAATTCTGAATACCTGTCAAATTTCTGTTGATTAAGAATGCCTTTTGGTTAACCCTGAGGATCCAAGGTCTACCATTCCCATATCCCAGATTGCACCAGACCTCGTACTTACTGATCTGCCTGCAAACCTCATTATAAACTGTGACCAACTGGAAATTGACTCATCTCCTGAATATTTACTGGGTAAGAAGAGTATACATACATTTTCTTTTATCTTTTAATTTATAACAATTTTCAATAGGAATTGCACGTACACATGTGCCTCTTCTTTCCCTGCAGGTGAAGGAGGTTTTGGGTCTGTATATCGTGCCGTATATAAAAATGAAGATGTTGCTGTCAAGATTTTCAACAAGCATGCATCAGAAATACATCTACACAGACTACTGAGACAAGTAGGAAATCCCTGTTTAGAATATCCTAGTCTACCACTACGTGGAGTGGTTCTGAGTGATTATTGTGCGAAAAGATACTGCCTAAAGAAATAATTATGTAATTGTAATGCCAGGCTGTCCAGCCTTTGACTGAAAAAATAAAACACTGATCGATGGCCTCTTGAAGAAGTCACAGAAAATCACAAACTTTAAAATTGAACAAAACATTACCAATAAAAAAGATTGTAATAACGGTTGATATGCCTCGCTGGTCCACGTACAATATGTACAGTGGCATTTTCCTGTGGATACCAATTTAATAGGTATAGCTAAACTATTTCTGCTCCAGTTCAGCTTCTTGCACTTTTGAACCCATTTACAGCTTTAGGATATAAAACCTTTACAGCTATAGGATATAAGCCTTTAAATCTAAACTTTTTTTTTTGTTGTTTCATAACAAGACTTGTTGTGCTATAGAGTTTTTTTTTTCCTTTTCAACACTATTCTGACAATACTACTTGTTGGTTCCTTTGCCTAGGAGCTTTCAGTGCTTAGCCACCTGCACCACCCCAGTCTCATCTCCCTGTTGGCAGCAGGAACTCAGCCCCGTATGCTGGTCATGGAACTAGCACTCAAAGGCTCCCTTGACACTCTTTTTGAAAACAAAAAGGGCAGCCTCAATCGAACACTTAAACACAGGATAGCTCTGCATGTGGCGGATGGTTTGAGGTACAGGTGTTGACATGCTTATGTTTCTTTTCTTTTACAAACCTGCTTTTATTTTCTCCAAAGGAATACACGGCTCTTTAGTATTAACATTTAATTATTTATTTTATGAACTCCACACTTAAAGCATTATCCCCCATATTGGCAGTTACACCCAACACAAACCTTTTGTTCTGGGTTTTTAATAGAATTGCCAATACATAATGTATTATTAGACATAGTGGGTCACCTTAGTTTGGAAACATCTATTAAATTAAAGCTTAGCAGCATCAGAAAGCAAAAATCATGTATTTTTCTTTAAGTAAAAATAATATGTTTTATATATTATTTTTTTGGCAGGTATCTACATTCATCTATGATAATATACCGGGATCTAAAGCCACATAACGTCCTCATTTTTAATTTAAAGACTAACTCGGAGATCATTGCAAAAATAGCTGATTATGGCATAGCCCAGTACTGCTGCAGCATGGGGATCAAGACTTCTGAAGGAACACCTGGTAATTAAATTATATATATATATATGTGTGTGTGTGTGTGTGTGTGTGTTTACATTGACAAAAATTGAAAGAATACAGGTTGACCTTGAGATGGTCAATTTCTATACATAAATAATTTGTATTGAATTGTATTGGGTAACATAGAAGAATTAGAAAAACTCTTAGACATTGATGAAGATTTCCTGACCTTTAAATGTTGCTTTAGAATGCTTTTAAAACTACAGTACATTGCTTCAATTTCAGATGACCACTTTTGAAAGTATAACTTTGCTTTGTATTCTCTCATAGGATTTCGTGCTCCTGAAGTTTCTCGTGGAAATGTAATTTATAACCAGCAGGCGGATATCTATTCCTTTGGCTTACTCTTGTATGACATCCTGACCTGCGGGGAACGTATTTTAGATGGAATGCGGTTTCCCTGCGAGTTTGATCAGTTAGCAGTTCAGGGAAAATTACCAGGTAATGTTTACTTATTAAAACACAACACAATGGAGTTTTAAATACAACTTAAAAAAAAAAATGAATTCATGTGAATACCAAAGCAACAGCATCTTTTCTGTATGAATATATATATTAATTTGTTGGCATTATTTTAATGTGTAACCCAAAAATGTTTGCATGCATGTACTAGCAAATTTAAGAAAAGAAGATTGTAGTTTGAAGGACAATGCCTAACGCTGAGTCCACAACAGCCATCCAATTCACTAGGCTAGTAATTTTTATCTTTTCAGATCCGGTGAAACACTATAACTGTTCTCCATGGCCTGGGGTTGAGAAATTGATAAAAGACTGTATGAGAGAGAATCCAGAGGAAAGACCCACGTCAGCTCAGGTAGTTTAAGTACAGATCAGATATTCTTTTAGTTTTTTGTTATTATTATTTATTTCTTAGCAGATGCCCTTATCCAGGGCAACTTACAATTGTTACAAGATATCACATTATTTTTACATACAATTACCCATTTATACAGTTTTTACTGGAGCAATCTAGTACCTTGCTCAAGGGTACAGCAGCAGTGTCCCACACCTGGGATTGAACCAACGACCCTCTGGTCAAGAGTCCAGAGTCCTAACCACTACTCCACACTGCTGCCCTGTCCTGCTTTTTGTCCAGCATCTAAAATAATCAGATGTTTTAAAGTTATGACAAAGGTACACAACCTCAATATAAGCACCACCACTCCATTGTTAATTGAATATATAACTTGCAGTACATGTGTTGCTTTAGAATAATTATGCCTTCATGCATTCACATTTGTAGGTCTGTAATTTGAATCAGTCTTTCATTATGTTGCATAAGAATTTGTCAAGCACAAGTATTCACAGTGCATTTTCATTTGGTCTGTTAGACACCGATATAGAAAACAGTAAAGACTACCTATTCTAAAATGTTTCTTCAACAGATAGTTGACACTCTGAACTCTGCAGAGCTCCTCTGTTTAATGCGCAAAGTCTCCCTGCCCAGCAGTTTGACAGCAGAATGCATTGCGGCCTCCAGTCTTACATGCAGTAGGCCGGGGGTGTGGATTGGCAGTGGCAGCAAGCAAAAGGGACAGATCTCATTTGTGGATTTAGCTACAGGAAGGGATGAAGTTCAGGTAGAATTAAATGAAACCTGTGTCTTTCACATTTCCTCTATTGTTACCAAAGTTTATTTTAAAAGTATTTATTATATTGCAAAACTTCTGCTTTTACATTTGGGTGGTTTTTCTAACTGCCAGTCTTTACATTGATGACAGCACAATTTTGATTCATTTATTTTCCAAGTGATCACATCAAGCTGGCAGCATTAGATACAAGTTTATATAGAGATGCAAAAATTAAAAGCTGCGCATTGATTGGAATCTGGTTCGTATAGTAATGGATCAGGGATAGTATGTAAATAAAGTTTTGTGATCAGTATATATATATATATATATATATATATATATATATATATATATATATATACATACATACATAGTTTTAGGGCTTGGTATGTAAATTGTTGAGCGTGTTCTAATATTTAATCAGTAATCTAATGTTATGCATCTTTTTTTGTTTTTTGCTTGAAAGGATATTGATAATAGTCAGGTTTTATGCCTCACTCTTGTCTGTCTGCCGGGGGAAGAGATAAACAGGGTTGTTGCAGGGACGGCATCTGGCAGACTGATCGTTATGAGCACAGAGGACACAACATCTAGACACCAGCTGCAAAAACTGACAGACTCTATCACCACTTTATTCTTCCATTCATATCCAAAACATAGGTAAGTATTACAAAAAAGACACTAATTTAGTTAATCAAGAGGTGGACTTTGTGCCGCATTATTTGGCATTAGTCTTCTGTTTTTTCTTTTGATTTTTTTTTTCAGTTTCATAGGATGATGATTTCAGACTTCCCTTCTAAACTTACCCATGGTTTTCATGGTGACCATGTGCTTCACTGTATTAACCCATTCAGGAAGTAGCTCTCTTCCTTTTGCAGCCAAGTTAGAAAATAACAGGTGTTATAAAAGCACTTGAGAAATGTATTGGGTTCAGACAAGATACTTGACTCAAATTTGAAAGGCAAGCATGCAAACAGAAAGAGCAATAGCACCAAAACAACCCTGATTGATTGCATGCTTTACAGAAATGCAAAATTCAGCCTTTGGAAGCTGTGGGATGCACTCAGTTTACAACAATTTAAGGTGTCCACGCCAATAGTTGCAATATGTTTGGTTAGAAAATGTTTGTTATGAGCCTGTTTTTGTTTATTTGTTTTGTTTTTTCTTCAGCAGGGAGAATAATTTTCTGTTAGCAGGGACAGCTGATGGAATGCTAGCTATCTTTGAACATTCAGTAATCAAGGTAAATCTTTTGTGCCTTTTTTAAAAAAAGTAAAAGATGATGCCTGAATATATAGTTGCATTCTCTATGTACAATATACGTTTATGAAGGATTTTGTACAACACCTTATTTTATGTGTTAAGTGCTCTATTATAATGACATTCTAGTAGTTTCTCGCACCATATATAATATTGCAGATTTTTTAAAACTTCCTTTTCTCATCAGTGTGACGAAGGAAAGCCTCAGAAGATGGTGCATATTGGGAACATCAACACTCCCTTAATGGGTCTGAGTGAGTCTGCATACGCCCAAGATAAAAATACAATCTGGGCAGCTTGTGGCTCAAAGGTTGTGTCATTTACAAATGAATTTGACATTTGGAAAACCATAGACACCAAGCCAAATTACCAGTGAGTTTACAGTTATATCAAGTATTTCTGAAATCATATTTAATTTTATTGATTCATTTTTTATTAAATGTAGTACCAGGAAAGCCCCATTAAGGAAAACATTGGAAACCAAAGTCCATACCACACATCCCGAGCAGTTAACTGCATCTAATAATTCCAATTGTTAAACATATTTAACTTTTACCAGCTATTTTCCCTATGTATAAAAAATATCAAATTTCTGTGAAACTTACCTTGTGTATCATGGACTTAAAAGAAGGATAGATAGATGAGTCTTAATATACGTTAGACCAAAGTGGTTTGACAGGTGGGCTCCTATTCATTTGGATCAGTGGTGAGACTGTCCGAACACATTGCTTTGCAAAATAGCTTCTTACCTCGTATGATTAACTCCACGCACAAAGTGAACTCCCGGTCTCCGTGTTGCTTGGGTCAGGAGAAATAAACCAATCTCTCACCGAAAGATAATTGTAATATAATACATTTTTTGCGCCAAAGTCAGTTTCCCTCATCTAGAAAACCCCAGTGTCATTATCCAATGATATTTAAGAAAATAAAGACAGTAAAGGAAAAAAGGGGAAGGAAGGTGGGATATAGGTGTGTGGAGTTAATCCTCCTACAAAGAGACCATATTATAGGTAATCTTTGTATTCTCATATGATGAACTCCACACACAAAGTGAACTATACCAAGAGGGTGTAAGACAAAAAGGGTGGTATGTTAAATGGAAGTCCCAGATTAACACAGTGAGAACAGGAGTTCTCATCCTACGAAGAAAGCATATTACAGGTATTCTTCGTCAGTGTGTGCTGGAGTCTTACAGTTGATCTAGATACACCTCTGATCTGAAAATAGGCGTGCTTGTACTTTTTATTTTAATGAAAACCTACACTGATTACCGATAAATGCTATTCTGAAAATCACAAAGCAGTTTTGTTTTTCCAGGGTCCTGCAAAGATCTTGCAGTGAAGCAAACATAATAAGCCTTGCAGTTGATAAATACATCTACTTAACAAAGAAAGACAGCCACATTGTTGAAGTATGGGACAAGAAGACTGAAAAAATGTTTGAGCTCATTGATTGTTGTCGTTTGTTCAAGTAAGAATATGGTTCGGTATAAGCAATTAACCAGTTTTAGGTAGCTTGCCAAAAGGGAGTAACTACTAAACAATATGTGGTTTTTGATACTGTTTGTGTTTTGCCTAGATTAAGATATTAAGATAAACCTAGATTAAGATATTGCTTATCAACCCCAGATCACTACAGGAAAAAGTGGTAATGCAGTCAAATGGAAAGTCAGCTGACATTGATCACAAGTAGGCAATAAAAATTAGAATTTGACAAAACAATATACAGAATAACCTCTACCTGTAGAAACACAAGGAAGTGATAATCACATTTTAACTTTATATTTTCCCAATAAAATAGTTCTAAAATAATACATAGTGCATTTTCTGTGCCAACAAGCCTGGAGAACATTGCATTCAATGTTACCAAGAGCTAATCAGGGTTTTTACTAGAAGTTTTTATATAATTTATTCATGTGCACATAGAGATGAAGCAAAGAAAAGAAATAAGAAACTGACAACTGAAGATCTTCGTTTTGCAAGAGTGAAGGCATTGCTGCTTCAGCAGAATACCACTCTATGGATCGGTACATGGGGTGGACTCATAATACTTCTAGATCTGTCTACGCATCAACCAATCCAACTAATCAACAGCTTAAGTGACTCTATCATAAGTATGACAACAGCACAAATTGGTAAGTGGCTTGTATGTTAATCAATACTTTTGGGAGCAAAAATTATTATTTTTAAATCATGATTATTCTTTTTTTGTTTTGTTTTCTTTTATACCATTCTTTCTGACTGCTGCAAAAGTTTTTTTTTTCCTTTTTTTCAGTCCTAGTGACTGATTTAATTACACTATTTATTTTTACAGCATACACGATTGCTTACATGTAGAGTTGTGGTTCAGCACTGAAAAGGCACACATGAGGTGTAGGTGGAGGTTAATAGTTCACAAAGTATTAACAGAAATTGGATTTTTGACTGCTGCACCCTGATACTGCTGATAACCTCTCTGCTGCTGCTAATCAATATTAAGGTTAACATTTGAAAATACTACATTATTTCCTTATTTTGAATAGGAATTATATCAAAAGAAAGCCCTGCTTGTTTAGATTATGGATTGTACAATTAAAGACAACCTCTGACGTATTAAAGTAAAGTATGAAGTTTCTTAATATAATATAGCGCCCACTTTTCGCGAGGGGTGGGTTAGGGGGTGCTGTACTAGGATGACTGAATCTTGCTTTTCTTTTCAGAAAGGGCAAGTCCAAAAAATGTTGTGCTGGTTGTGGCTAAACACTGCAGAACTCGTCATGAACTAGCCAGACTCCAACACGGTAAGACTGACTCAAGAAATGCAAATTATTATTTAAAAAAAAATCATGGTTTCAGATTCCCTGTCTCCTAGCCCCTTGAATCCTTGTTCTTTTCTGAGACTGTCCGCAATCTAATTTGAGACAGGTTGTAAAGGAGGAGAAGACCACATTTCATTTCTGACATAAACAGAATATCCCACTGCATCACCTAGCCCGATTTTAAAAATGTTTCCTCATACTGATTTACAAATAACATAATTATATGATCATTCCCACCCTCTTGTATCGTATGTACTTATTGGCAGCTGGTAATCTTTTTGATAAAAAGAAAGAAAAAGAACATACCAAAAATACAGTTCCGTGTTGGATTCAGTTCAAAAGAGATTAAAAAAAAAAAAAAATGGTTACACCTCAGTAGTCTTGCTCTGGAAAACATTATGAACTTCATTACCTTTTTTTGTTGTTCATCATGAATATAAAGTACAAAAAAAAAAAAAAAAAACTTTACTAAAAAGTCTTAAATCTCAGTTACAAAAGTTAAAAGTAAGGAAGATATATATATATATATATTTTAGACTGCATCTTTAGGACAAAATTGGAACTATTAAAATGCAGATTTTATTTAAAAAAAAAATGGTAGTTTGACATTCAGCTGTGTTTTCTGTGTCCCCACTTAGAGTATTTTACCAAATGTAGGGGTCTATATTATATTATATATTAGGGCTGTCAATTAATCGCAGTTAACTTTGGCGTTTAACGCGCTCATTTCTTTGGAGATTCATTTTTTAACACACGTTAATTGCACTCCTCTGTTTTGACCCTCTTAGCATACCATAATTCATTCCCTGCGGCACCAGTTGGCGTTTGCATAGAAAACACTATGTAACACAATTTTTGTTCCTGGGTAGTAAGTGTTATTTCCTAATTGCTTATGCCTCAAAAGTATAGAAAATGGCTATTATTCCCCACAAACTTTGCTTTTGTGACCAGGACAGTGATATTTTGAAATTTACCTATTTCCAATGAGAAAATGGGCGAATTTGTGTCTTTTCGTTCACATAAAGTCAGAAAAAAGCAACATATGAATCCAAATTAACATGTATTTATACTAAAGTAATACAAAAATGACTACAAAAGATTTAGAAGTGAGTAGTTTTTCGAGATTTACGATTATACTGTAAATCACTTTCACGAATCAGCCCCCAAATGTAGTCTCCCATCATGTTCTCGTTATACTGTCCTTGGTAGCGGCGTTCAAAGTCCAGTATATCCTGGTGGAAGCGCTCGCCTTGCTCCTCCGAGTACGCTCCCATGTTCTCCTTGAATTTATCAAGATGAGCATCAAGGATTTGGACTTTGAGGGACATCCTACAGCCCATTGTGCCGTAGTTCTTCACCAGAGTCTCAACCAGCTCCACATAGTTTTCGGCCTTGTGATTGCCCAGGAAGCCCCGAACCACTGCGACAAAGCTGTTCCAAGCCGCTTTCTCCTTACTAGTGAGCTTCTTGGGGAATTCATTGCACTCCAGGATCTTCTTTATCTGTGGTCCGACGAAGACACCGGCTTTGACCTTTGCCTCAGACAGCTTAGGGAAGAAGTCTTGAAGGTACTTGAAGGCTGCCGACTCCTTATTTAGAGCTCTGAAAAATTGTTTCATAAGGCCCAATTTGATGTGTAGTGGTGGCATCAGTACCTTCCGGGGGTCCACCAGTGGCTCCCACTTGACGTTGTTCCTCCCCACAGAGAACTCGGTCCGCTGTGGCAAGTCCCACCTGTGGTAGTGCGCCTTGGTGTCCCTGCTGTCCCAAAGGCAAAGATAGCAGGGATCTGGAATGTTTTCAAAAATTTGTTATCCGGTGAAATTAATCATAACTGATCATAACTGCATTATGGAGCAAAGTATAATACTATAATAGTATTTACAATTAAGAAGAATATAACTGTTACTCAGTGAATGCTTTGTTTTATTTAGACAATTTTAAGTTATTAATAAAAGAGAATACTTTTTGTTTTTAAACGGTAATGAAAAACATCAGTAAAGGTTACCCTGTTAAAGGAAATTGATAAGAAAATATGCAATATAATTTGAAATGCATTAAGGTGAGTAATAAACTGACTTCATTGTGATTTAGCAGTTGGTTCAAACAATTTAACAGCAAATGCTGGTGTTTTTCTGTATAATTCTGTGTAAATATAAAACTATAAAGAAGGGCAACAATATCTGTCCAGAAATGGAACAACAGGTTTTTTATGCTGAGTTGTTTTTTGGATAAGCCAGCTACAAATAAACAGACCCAAACAAATACATTTTCAAACAGGATTTAAAAGATTCAATTGTGCTCACATTCCTGATATGAATTGGGAGCAAGTTCCAAAGACGAGGGGCATTACAACTAAGTGCCCTGGCTCCGACGGCGTTCAAACTCATTTTAGGGACTGTCAAAAGATTAGCATTTTGTGATCTCAGGGAACTACCAGGGACATATGGGGTCAGCAGAGCTTGAAGATAAGAAGGTCAAAGACCATGTAGGCCTTATAGGTAAGGCCCTGTGTAAATCGCGATTTCACAGGCTGTGCGGAAATCGTGAAATTACCCCAATACCATGATTTTTCAATATTCTTAAGAAATAAAAATAAATGATTTCATAATTATTTGTATTTCATACAAACAAAAATCACATTAACGAAACTGTACAGCTCTGCTATGTGCCTGCGTGTACTATTCACCATGCACACAATGCCGTGCAGTGATTATGTCATGTGACTATATTCAATCTAAGCGGGAAATTAAAATACTACACACTTTAAATAAGAAAATAGATGTCTCTAAAAAGGCTAAAAATGTGTCTGCAGCAGATCACAAAAAAGCAGTATCCAGCAGGATATATTGACCTCAATTGCATTCGATGTATCAATTGGAAAATGAACCCTTTTTTACAAAGAAAAGAAAAACTAACTTTATACTTGCATATGACTATATAAAGGTATGCTACATGAGTAGAACCATAAAGAAGCAGCCGCTTTTGGAGCACACATTTCAATATATGCCCATTTGCTTGGGGATAAAAACTGAAGACTATTACACTGTACCTCAGAGTGGTTTCTATGTGTTACACAACAAATTCCAAATCTGAAGTTTAATCGTCAGAACACTAGTACTGTTTTTAAAACTGCTAATATCTCTTTATTCAAATTCTCTATTTTAGAACAAGAATCTCTTCTGTATGTCTGGAATGGAAATATTTCTCTTGAAGTACAAAACCTACAGAAGCACATCGAGATGAGACGAGAAACAGCAGACAAAATGAAACTGTGTTCTTATGACTGAAGGTACAGTAAATTAAATCTATATTTCTATATGGAATTTATAAATTAAAAAAAAACAAAACAAAAAAAAAACATAAATAAATGTCAGTAAAAACAATCACTATTTTTATAAGGCAGGAATTAGGTGAAGTTAAAATTAAGGCATTTTTCCAAAACAGAAGAGCAGTGGAATTACTTTGGCAAATCAAAATAATTGCTATTGAATTTAAAAAGAAAATTCCAACCAGCTCTCCGGATAAGGTTTTGGGTCATTGAGTAATTTACTTTCCTATTTAAACGCTATGTGCATAAGCTGTATTTTGGGTGAGTACAATGGAACATTGCTTTGAAGCCAGTACATACTTTAATGCTAACTTATATGGTATGAATTAACTGAAGCCTTACATTTTAACTGTAATTTTAATTTGAACTACTGTACAAAAATGTGGTCTTATTTAGTCCTGCCTTAATAATAATAATATTAATAATATTATAGTCCGCGAAGTTGCTGCTCTTGATTTGTAGTTATCTACTGCATTCACCGAGTGTCCTCCCACTAGTATTAGGCTGTTACAATTTTTTTGATTTCTGTAAATTGTTCAGTCTCTTGTGCTCTCCCTTTCCAAGTCAACAGACACGGCCCTACGTTTTTTTTTTTTTTTTTAAACTGTCCCTATACTGCACTAATGCAAATAAAGAAACAATAATATTGTAATCCATATTGATCATCTTGTTATAGCAATATAAAGCATCCTGACTCTCTCCACCGTATTCCTTCGAATTTAAGACGCAGTTTTTAAACCAATTTTTTCTTCTCAAAAATGGCCTTCATCTTAAATTCGAGTACAGTATAGTGATGTGTGTATTAAAATTGCCAACAAAAGAGGTGACTGCCCGAGTACATAAACAGCAGTGTGACTGACTGGCAGTTGAAGGGTTCCTATATCTATATACTATTACTATATCAGTATTTTCCCCTGAATACTGTGTATTTTTTTTATTTTCCACAGTGCAGACTCTATGAAGATCGGACAACACTATAAAATAGTGATACTGTGGTAACTAATTGGTATAATAACCTGGTCATTAACACAGAAGTGATGCTTTAAACGTAGTAAAAGCACTTTTAAAGGGAAATGTGAAACATCATGTACAACTCAATGGTTTTGCTTTGTGTTTATTGCGGTTAAATTATTTAAAGACAATGTTGTAACTTTTTTAGTATTGAAGAAATTGTATCATAAAAACAATGTATTGACATTCAATGTCATACTGTGTAGTGTATGTAAACAAGAAAAATGTATGTTTGTATATTATAAACTTAAAGTACAATTTCATTTTGTATTGTAATAATTATCTGAAAACACTGTTTTTGTGTTCATTCTTGTTTTTAAACACTTGTGAGACAGTATGGATCTGTTCTTTTAAGTCTGAACAATTGAGTAATATATTAAACATGCCCATTTAAGTTTTCCTTAGATCTTGAGTTTCATTTTGTTTACCCTTAAAAGCTAGTAATTTATTGTGGGGTTTGATCAAAACATAATGAGTGATGTTGGCTATTCTATAAAACACTAACATCTAGTCGAAAAAAAACCTCACTAAGTGCATTTTTATTAGGCATTGCAATGCATAATATTATAAAGATGCCACCACTACATAACAACACAACATTCCTATATAAGTCTTAAATAACAACACAACATTCCCCAGTTAAAGCTTTGTAAATAGGGTCCTGTGTAACATGGTACGATAATGTGCAATGCGGTTCCTTAACAGGTATTGTCCAGTAAAAATGTACTCTTTCACTGCCACATTTGTTTAAACCTATAGCAGTGATGCATGTTTATAGATCATTCGATTAGAGATCATTCTCCTTATAATGTACATTATGCCCCCACACCCCCCCACACACACACATGTGTACATTTCTAATGTACAGCAGCTTAAAGCAAAAACATACCACATCAATCTGTCATCTTACCTGATAACTTTACAAGGATATCCTTTTACAGGGTGTTTTTTTGTGTGTTTGTTTTGTAGGTGAATAATGCTAGTGATGGTGCTTGGGTTGTTATTTTTTAAAATGCCAATGTCATTAGTACAGTTCTCAGTTGCTTTATAAGGAAACTATTCTTAAATCCTGTTTTCTGGTAACAGGGTGTCAAACAAATGTCAAACAAAGGAGCTTTAGCGTGGACAGTTTTTTTTACTGGCATTACTATCAAGAGGTAGATTTCAATGAAATCCCTACAATACCCAAACAAAGAGAAATAAACACTGTTCCAGTCACCGGCTTATATTATGTGGATATTTTGTGGATCGTGGTTGAATTGACTGTGGCACACAACCTAGTTATAAAACGCCATGATCTTACAGTGAAGATGTTTCTGAAATGAAATAAGCTGTGGTACCATACACTATACCAAGTGTGATCCAATAAATCAGGGTTTTAAATGGTAATAGTTCATGGTTGAACTATGAAAAACACGGTGTAACAAAATTAATAAAATATATGGGGCTGGTGTATGCACCTGAAACCACACTTAGGTTAGGTTACTGGATTTATCGATTTGTACACAAATATTAATATTTAAATGTAGAAAAAAAAATTAATTATTGAAAAATTGAATGATTTTAAAACATTTTGTTATGGTTTTTAAAATCAGTATATTAATATATCCAGGATGTATGCCAAAGCAAAACTAAATGTGCATGGACTGGACAAGGGAGTTTCTGATGAAAGAATGTGAGGTGGCTTACCAGTTTGGGAACGGCTGATTTAGATGCTTATCTAGCACTTGCTATATACTGTAGATCAGTGGTCCTCAAAGTATTTTGAGCATGGGCATAAATTGATCTTACTTGGCTGTTTGCGGGCAGGCTGACTATTGCATAGGTTCTTATCTTAAACTGTCATATATATATATATATATATATATATATATATATATATATATATATATATAAAATTATTATTATTGTTATTATTTATTTCTTAGCTGACGCCCTTATCCAGGGTGACTTACAATTGTTACAAGATATCACATTATTTTTACATACAATTACCCATTTATACAGTTTTTTTTTTTTTTTTTTTACTGGAGAAATCTAGGTAAAGTACCTTGCTCAAGGGTACAGCAGCAGTGTCCCCACCAGGATTTGAACCCACGACCCTCCGGTCAAGAGTCCAGAGCCCTAACCACTACTCCACACTGCTGCCCCTATATATATATATATATATATATATATATATATATATATATATATATAAATAAAATATATATATATATATATATATATATATATATATATATATATATATATATATATATATATATATATATATATATATATTATAAATTATTAAAAACATACAAACCCAAAGTACAGAGAGTATAACATAAATATATGAGAAAAATAATACATTTTACCCAGAGTTTTAGTGGGAGTTATTCTTGGCTCACTCTGATAAGGCCAAGTCTCAGACAGTAATTGTGAGTGCTGCACTTATTCTTTAAATAATTTATATATAATTTATAACTAAATCTACTACGGCGTTTCCCATGTCTGTTGAAATTAAAAAATATATAGATAGAAAATTAAATTCTAAATACTGAAATGTGTTATTTTTCTCAATAAGTCGACGAAATCCAGTGTTTAGCCGGCATATTAACACCCCGCCCCTGCTCACGAATGATTGGACAGCTGTCAGATCTTTCACTTTCCTATTGGCTACTTACTCACCAATTTTCATGCAGAATACCGTGAATGGCCTGTGCTTGCTTATGTTTGGACAGCATGGCAGATATTTGACTCTCCTATTGGTTAAACTTACTGTCAGTACCTGCAACTGAAACAGACACAGTTTATGCCCCACCCAGCTAACTTTTATGTTTGTGCTACCGCAGAGAAAATGCAGATATTCAATTGGTTGGTGTGGCAGAGGCCCTTCAGGGAAAATAAATATGTCAAGTACTTACAAGCACATCACAAGCGAGCAGCACTGTCAACAGACTACTGTGATGCTTTTGTTGGAAAACGTGTTTAAAGCTTTATTTATTTTCCCACGCTACGACCCGCCAGAAATGTGTTCATGACTCATAATTTAAGAACAACTGCCGCGGGCACGATGGCCTGGCTTCGCTGGCACCAAATTGGCCCATGGGCACCACTTTGAGGACCACTGCTGTAGATCAATGTACAGTTTTTTTATCATGCTTTCTGTATTCTTGTATTGGTTTTGTTTAACCATCAATTTTCTGAATGTGTCCCCATAAACAAAGGTCATAGCCACAATACAGATGCATTCAAGACAGAACTAGATAACACAGATAATATTCATATAATCAACAAAGAGAGGCAGATACTCTGAATTTTACTCAAACTGATTTTTCTAGACAATTAGACAGATTTACTTAGGTTTACTTTTTTTTTTTCTTTTGTTTTATTAATTGGTAGCTTTCAATACATTATAATGGTGGTACAAGATAAAGGGATTTAAGTAGGGTTGATTCTTATCTGTTTTTCTGTGTAAAGTTCTTTATCTCTATTCCTCTTGAATCCACCACCCTCTCTCCCTCCTCATCCACCAAGAACCTTGGTGTCACTGTCGACCCCTCCCGCTCCTACTCTCAGCACATCTCTTCTCTGGCACGCTTCTGTCGCTTTTTCCTCAGCAACATACGCAGAATTCACCCCTTCCTCACCAACTACTCAACACAGCACCTAGTTCAGGCCCTGGTCCTGCCCTGCCTTGACTTCTGCAACTCCCTCCTGGCCGGCCTCCCTGCTTCTGCTATCCATCCACTCCAGCTCATCCAAAACTCTGCTGCTCGCCTTGTCTTTTATCTTCCTCATTTCTCTCATGAGACTCTGCTGGCTCCGTATCGCATCCAATTCAAAACTCTTGTACTCGCCTATCGCTGTCTTAACCTTTCTTCACCCTCCTACCTCCAAACTATTATTTCTCCCTACACCCCCTGCTGCCCCCTCCACTCCTCCACCACCGGCAAATTAGCTCCCCTGCCTCCAGAGCTTGCTCCTCCTCCACCCTTGTCCCTCAGTGGTGGAACGACCTACCCACGGATATCAGGACTGCTCAGGCCCTGACCACCTTTCGGCGCCTCCTCAAGACACACCTGTTCAGACAGCATCTGTAAACCTCACAACTCTCGATTATACTGGACTATATGCCACCCAATTGTATCAGTACTTGCATCATCTTGTACTTGCACGTAACTGCTCCACACTTTGCTGTATTCTACTACTGTTCTCAATCATAATTATACTATCTTGTGCTTGATTTTACTCTTAAAGGAAACCGTATTCATGTTTTTTTTGTAATTGCTGTTATTTTAAATCATTCTTATCCATTTATTGTACTTACTACTTGCTCCTAATGGAATTTACTCTAATAACCACATATTTTTAAGTTTAACTGCTCTTAGTTGTAATCACTCTCAAACATCATTTACTGTCATTGTTTTCTTATTTGAATTTGCTCTTACTACTGATTTTATTGTATTCTATAACTGCTATTATCTGTAATGTGATGTGATACTTTGTAACAACTGTAAGTCGCTCTAGATAAGGGTGTCTGCTAAGAAATAAATAATAATAAAAAAAAGGTTCTAAAAGGAAACACACACCATACAAAAACCTTATTAGAAACCAATTATAGGAGCTACTTTTTTAATTCTTTAGTTTCAGTTTTTCTTTTATTACTTTTAGGCACTAGCTGAAATAAATGTCACCATGACTTCTTATGTATGTATGTATGTATGTATGTATTTAAGTTTTACCTTTGTGGAAGGTACAGATGCCCAACATCTCACAAATCACTAAGGTAAGGATTAGCACTTTATTTCACTAAACCCTTCCACTGTTTCAGACACTTGTCATAAGCATGCATATGTATATATATAATTTAATTAGCTCAAAGAGCCAGCTGCCCAACGTTTCGATATGTTGTACATATCTTTCTTAAGGGAGCTTGTGTTTGAATCAAAACATTGGAGTATTTATAGGTTTTTGACGGCATGACAACTACTTGTTATTGTTTATATTCAATCCATGACTTATTCTTACATGATGTAACATACCGGTATATCAGTAAAAAGGTACTGTGAAAAAATGATAACATTTTTATATATATATATATATATATATATATATATATATATATATATATATATATATATATATATATATATATTGTAAACGATCGTTGCTCACACGGGTTCGTGCCCCTTTAAAATTACGACCCTGCACACAGAACTGGAGTTTTCAAGCGCTTACGCGCTAATTTTAATAATGAACACAAAACAAAACAAATACAAAACAAAACCTAACTCCGTTTGGAGCGCTTACTACACAGGTAATTTCCCTGACTAACTTGCAGGACGGCTAAGCCGTTTACCTGGCACCACAGAACACAAACCACACAGGTTTAACACAGCACTTACTATTTTCTTTCTCTTGGACTGCTCGGAAGCAGAGCACCTCTCTTCTGCTTCCTTCTACTCAGCAGCCCCGAACAGACTGCCTGCTCTTCTTTTAAACCCCGCACCTGGGCCTAATTTCCAATAACGCCCAGGTGCGGATGATAATTAAATAATAAAACAATTAAACAAATAACAAAACAATAAAGCAACACAAAATCAAACCAGTGCATTCCCTCGCAGGGAGGTTTTAACCCCCTCCCTGCTGTCTCTCATAACCCGCTACGTTACACATCCCCCCCCTTGTCTTTACAAGACACAGGCCACGAGACGGCCACCTCCTCCCCTAAAACATAACCACCCACCCTCAAGTCCACAAATGTCCCTTCTTGCCCTTTTCCACGGGCAGGCTTGAGGGTGGATCGGTCCACGTCCCGGCTCAGCCAGGTAAGGACCGCGCACCGGCGACAAGGGGACCCAACGGCTCAACAGGGGCGACCGGAGCGTAGACCGCGGCACTGGAGGATGCAGCAGTGGGCAGAGATCTTCCCCTGGGAACCGGCGCAGTGACGTCCGATCACCCAGGGGAAGCGAAGCAGCGAACAGGGGGAGCAAAAGCGACGTCTGGCAGCAGCCCAGCGACGTCTGGGTGCTCGGGAAGAGCGGAGTAGGGAACCAGGGGAAAAGCTGTGGCCAGTGCTGCACACTCCTGGGCTCAAGGTCCAGTGCAGGAAGGTCCGGGCAGACCGGCCGGGTGTCCTGGAGCAAAGGGTGAGGGACTGGACGCAGCGGTGCCGGACTGGACCTTAGGGGCGGTGGTCGGGGCTGTGGTGGAGGTAAACTTTTCACCTCCCCCCTGGGCTCTGGCAGCGGCAGCTCCTCCCCTCTGGGCTCTGGCAGCGGCAGCTCCTCCCCTCTGGGCTCTGGCAGCGGCAGCTCCTCCCCTCTGGGCTCCGGAAGCGGCAGCTCCTCCTCTCTAGGCTCTGGAAGCGGCGGCTCCTCCCCTCTGGGCTCTGGCAGCGGCAGCTCCTCCCCTCTGGGCTCTGGCAGCGGCAGCTCCTCCCTTTCTGGCTCGGGAGACTGCGGAGCTGCGCTAGCCTGCTCCCATTCCAGGAGTAACCGCTCCAATTCGGTTGGCTCCCGCTCCTGTCTCTTCTGCGGTGCCAACCCCATCTCTCTCTCCCATCTCTCCAGCTGCTCCTTCTGAGCAGCGGCATTTCTATTGATCTGCTCGATCAAGTCCCATAAATCCATCTTCTCTGGGTCTTAGGGGCGCCCACACTTTCTGCCACCAAATGTAAAAGATTTGCACCCACTCGGGTTCGTTGCCCCTTTAAAAATACGACCCTGCACACAGAACTGGAGTTTTCAAGCGCTTACGCGCTAATTTTAATAATGAACACAAAACAAAACAAATACAAAACAAAACCTAACTCCGTTTGGAGCGCTTACTACACAGGTAATTTCCCTGACTAACTTGCAGGACGGCTAAGCCGTTTACCTGGCACCACAGAACACAAACCACACAGGTTTAACACAGCACTTACTATTTTCTTTCTCTTGGACTGCTCGGAAGCAGAGCACCTCTCTTCTGCTTCCTTCTACTCAGCAGCCCCGAACAGACTGCCTGCTCTTCTTTTAAACCCCGCACCTGGGCCTAATTTCCAATAACGCCCAGGTGCGGATGATAATTAAATAATAAAACAATTAAACAAATAACAAAACAATAAAGCAACACAAAATCAAACCAGTGCATTCCCTCGCAGGGAGGTTTTAACCCCCTCCCTGCTGTCTCTCATAACCCGCTACGTTACAATATATAATCAGGTCGTAGAGTGAAAATATTGCAATTTCAACACAGCATAACAAAATGTTAAAAAAATAAAATGACAACATTTCTCACAAATTCCAAATAAAAATATTGTCATTTAGAGCATTTATTTGCAGAAAATGACAACTGGTCAAAATAACAAAAAAGATGCAGTGTTGGCAGACCTTGAATAATGCAAAGAAAATAAGTTCATATTCATTTTTAAACAACACAATACTAATGTTTTAACTTAGGAAGAGTTCAGAAATCAATATTTGGTGGAATAACCCTGATTTTCAAGCACAGCTTTCATGCGTCTTGGCATGCTCTCCACCAGTCTTTCACATTGATTTTGGGTGACTTTATGCCACTCCTGGCGCAAAAATTCAAGCAGCTCGGCTTTGTTTGATGGCTTGTGACCATCCATCTTATTCTTGATCACATTCCAGAGGTTTTCAATGGGGTTCAGGTCTGGAGATTGGGCTGGCCATGACAGGGTCTTGATCTGGTGGTCCTCCATCCACACCTTGATTGACCTGGCTGTGTGGCATGGAGCATTGTCCTGCTGGAAAAACCAATCCTCAGAGTTGGGGAACATTGTCAGAGCAGAAGGAAGCAAGTTTTCTTCCAGGACACACATGCAGGGCAATCGCCCTGCTACACACCTCTACGTAAATCGTAAGGGGACCTATTCTTTCAACGTGCAAGTAATGTGTGATGCCAACAACTACGTCACAAATGTGTATGCAAACTATCCTGGCTGCGCGCATGACTCGTTTACTTACCTTACTCCTCCCATTGTACTTTCATTGGCTGGGTGCATGATTCGCTATTTGATGTGACTTAGCCCACACATGAGACCCAACTTCTAATCACGTTTTCATGCGCTGTCGCGGCGGTTTGCTAGCACTGTCATTTTTGCCAGAGCGGAAGCGGCTGTGCACATATTTGCTAAATAGGGCCCATATGGTTGATTTTACAGACCCTGATTAGCTCTAATCTGGTACTACATGCTATTAGGTACAAACAGATTTGCAAATGATTAAAAATACAACAGTTCTAGATAGCAACCTTATCACACTCACCACATTCTACCTTTTGGAGATATAATCTAAAATATAATTTGTAACCTTTGTTTTGAGTAGAGGGCATTATAAAGGGATATTAAGAAGGGCTATTGCCAAATATGATTCTGCTAATAAGATAATAGGACAGTTAAACCTGTAACAAGAAGAATGTTATTCAAGAGTAAGATTTGATTCATGTACCTAGACTTTAAAAAGAACATACATTGTGCCTTTCTTTAATTGCATTTCTTTGAACTACAAATATATATATATATATATATATATATATATATATATATATATATATATATATATATATATATATTACTTTAGAGTGACCAATTATTATTTATTTATTTACTTATTTATTTTAATTTATTTTCCCCCCAATTTGAAATGTCCAACTATGTTTTTTCTCCTCACCACAGCGAGTCCCCACACAGCACGGATGTTCTGAGGGCATATGAGCGTCCTCTTATCTCACACTCCCTACCCCAGGAGCATCAGAGCCAATGTGACGCCCCCTTCTGGGTCCCCAGCAAAGTTTGGCCTCTTTGCACAGCCTGGACGTGAACTGGTGCTGTCCAAGCTGATCTTTTATTTAACATCCTTCAGTCAAAGAAACTACTAAATTATATCACAAAAGCCACAATACAGTATTTCATGTTCATTTCAAAATGTACATTTTTCATTTTTTGTCAGTTTTTTGTCAGTATATGGAAAACTACAAAGCTGTATTTAATTCAATATGTTAACATTATTGAGTAGGTTTCATTCAACTTTCTGAAGCAAAATGTGTTAATTCTATAGGGTGATCCAAAACGTTTGGCCATCGCTGTACACAAGGAAGCTACAGTAAAAAATGAAATGAGTAACAAAAAACAAAAATACACACCCTTACAGTGTGGAGTAGTGGTTAGGGCTCTGGACTCTTGACCAGAGGGTCGTGGGTTCAATCCCAGGTGGGGGATACTGCTGCTGGACCCTTGAGCAAGTTACTTTACCTAGATTGCTCCAGTACAAACCCAACTGTATAAATGGGTAATTGTATGTAAAAAAAATAATGTAATTGTATGTAAAAATAATGTGATATGTTGTAATAATTGTAAGTCGCCCTGGATAAGGGCATCTGCTAAGAAATAAATAATAATAATAATAATAATAATAATAATAATAATAATACCTCATACTGCAAAACTCGAGGTGCAGGATTTCCTGATCTGTATTAAACTGATGAAAATGACCCTGACCCTAAAGGGTTAAAAGCAGGGATTATTCTAGTATGAATCCCTGCATGGTGTCTGGGTTCCCCTGCAACAGGCAGACAAGCCAGCCATGTTAGAATGTGGCTGGACTGGTTAGTTTGACCTGATTGGAGGGGAACATGAAAAATATGCAGAATGTGGCCAGGTTCTTATTGATTAAATATCCCTGGATAATCCTTTGGGAGGCTAATAGATTAAATGATGCATAATTACCATTTTCAAGTCTACATTTATTGTTTTCCTCTAGATGAAAGCTGGTTTTCCCAGTTTCTTTATACTACTGCATCATGTTTCCCTTTATCATACAATTAAAAATGTTTCACCTTTTCCTCTAATTCTTGTATTTCACTCGTTGTAATAGCCCCATTCAGGAGATTCTTCATTCCAAACACTTTTTCCTATTTAATTAATCTCTTGTACTACAACAGATGATGGTTGGAAACTTAACAAATGTTGTGATATAACACTTAACCATGTGTTATGCTACATGTATTACATTGAAGTAAGTTGGTTTAAGGTTGTTTTTTTTTTTTTTTCAAAAGGGTCTATTGTGTCTATTTCACTGAATACATCATTCTTTTTTTTTTGTAAATGTTTTTTTTTTTAAATATATTTATTATTTAAAAAAGGAAAGAAACAGAGAAATATTGAGAGCAAGAGAACGAAAAAGAACAAAATGTACACACACATCACTGCTCCCATGAAATCTATAGTATACTGTGACAGAGAGTGAATGAATCCTAGTCAACAATCTCCCTCCTAATCTGTGACAGCGCTGTATAACAGGAACAGTGTGCCTCGTACTGGATGGTCTGACAGTTCATTCCAGGGTCAGTCAGAAGCCAACCATCCAGTAAGGGGTCAGTCACAATGCCCGAAGTCATCGCCCTAATGCGGTACGCGATATGTCAGTCATGGATTGGAGGAGACGTGACTGAACTGCCAATAGCAGGGGGCGTGAAAGGAAACGGACCATTAATAAACATATTGTGAGTGTTAAGTGTTTTGTTTGTTTGTTGCTAACTGTCTGTGTTTGTCATTATTAGACAAGATAACACGAACCCGGAAGCTGTTGCTACGAGCCAGCAGGCTGCTGCTTTCCTTTCTGTGGTACGTGAGTCGACTGCCTGTCCAGTATTGATTTAAAGGAGTGAGTGTTGTCATCTTTAACAGCCTTTCACTTGTGTGGGAGCACATCCTCCACTGGGGCTAGGCTCTGCCTTACCCCCGCTGTCGAGCAACTCATCTGGCTGCCAAGTGGCAGTTTTAATATATATAAATATATATTGTTATTGTTGTTGACTAAATACCCTTGCTAACACATCTGCAGTGCGCACGCGGTATCCCGCTCACCTGCGTTGTGCAGCAGCAAAAAAAACCAAAAAACAGCAGGCCTTGTCCTCCACGGGCTGTATTTTTCCAGACCCGCTGTAGATTAGACTTCGCCGGCTGCCCTGGCCTGTCCACCTCGGTGCGTCGGGCCTTCAAAAAATCAACAACAACAACAGTGTGCTCCTCTGTTATATTGTTGTTATTGTATTATTGTGTTGTACTCCGTCCACAGATTCGCCCACAGCAGCTTCGGCCTATGTGTCCCCTGGTATACGCTACCAGGGGACACACTCGGTGTGCACAGTGCTCGGTACACACGGTGCTCGGTGCATAGCGCCTCAGTGCATTTGGTGCACATGGTGCTCGGTGCAACTGGTGCGCTCTGTGCTTAGTGCATACAGTGCTCGGTACATGTGGTGAAAGGTGCACTCGGTCCACACGGTCCTCGATGCACCAGGTGCGCACTGTGCTTAGTGCACTCAGTACGCACGGTGCTCGGTGCATAGTGCCTGAGTGCATTCGGTGCACACGGTGCTCGGTACATAGCGCCTGAGTGCATTCGGTGCACACGGTGCTCGGTGCATAGCGCCTCGGTGCATTCAGTGCACACGGTACTCGGTGCACGCAGCTCTAGGTCCACTTGGTGAGCACGGTACTTGGTGCTCATGGAGCTCAGTGCACTCTGTGCGCATAGCGCTTCGGTGCTTGGTGTGCTTTGACCAATTAGTGCACGCTCGGTAGTGGCAGCCATGACCAGCATCCCATGGTTCAACGCCTACACATCTTGTAAGGCGAATATGCCATTCAGTGACAAGCACCCACTCTGCGTGCGGTGCCTAGGGAGGCCATGGGCCGAGAGGACTTCTGCGACTTATGCACGTCTTTTCAGCCCAGGGTACGTCGCAATAAGCTCAGAAGGGCCATGGGGATAGACATTCAGTCTTCCATGGCAGAACCGTCAGCAGCCCTCGGGGCCCAATCCTCGCTCCTCCAGCTCTCACAGAGCCCCTCGCAGGAGATCCCCTGCACTCAGGATCCTGTGCCAAAACCTTGCAGTCGCTCCCCCTCCCCCCAGACGAGAAAGGTGAAGCGCCCAAGGCAGGCGAGAGATATTATTTATCTCAAGGAACAGATGGTCCAGGTCCTTGGGCTACTGTCTAGGCAGCAAGCTCCTGCGTCACCGGTAGAGGTCCCTGCCCCGCTACCACCCGCATCAGCTTCAGCCCCTGGGTCTCCCATGGGAGCTCATGCCGAGCCATAGCCGTAGCCTTTGATGGCGGAGGAGAACACGCTCGGGATGAGGACTCCTTCCCCACAGAGATGGAGGAAGAAGAGGAGGCGGTGCCGTCAGCTGTGGCGGAACCTAGCTCTGAGATTGCCTCGCTGCAAACATTTTGCAGATCCCGAGTGTCAGCGCCCAGTGTGTTGATGCAAGCCGTTCAGCTTCATTGAAAGGCGCGGAGAGTTCGATGCAAAAAGAGAAATGACTTACTCAGTATGACGGTTTTAATCCCATGGTAGGCAGGACCGAAGGCGTCATCCCAGGAAGGGGCCTATCGGCAGCTCTGGTATAGAGAGCTCAGAAAATACCTACCAATAGGCAGGCATATCCCATACGTAATGTTGTTGGTGGTCGTCTTCTCTTTCAGGGAACCAGGGTTACAATAAGTAACCTAACGTTATGTGATATATGTTACATATGTATTTTTTTGTTTGTTTTTTTACTAAACTGTAAATTAAAATAGGAAATTTAAATATAGGTCTACAATATTTGAAGGATATTTACGTGTGAAATAGCAGACAGCGAAGCATCAAAAACAAATTAAACAGCAGCTGCTAAAGAAATGGCCTGTTTGATATTTTTTGTGAAATGCCTAAATTATCCAAACACAGTGGAATGCAAACTGTGCAAGTGGCTCTTAACATATGAAGGCACAACTAATTTCTGCAGATGTAATAATGTAATATTAGGGCAATTGCCGCCGGTGCTGTCAGTTAATTCGCGCCCTGTCTTTATTTTTGGGGTACATCATAGTGAGATAAAAGGCCTCCTTACCCAGTCACCACTGTGAATATCAATGTCATATTCACTGGTCTGGAAAATACATGGGCACACATGGCAGTCTCTTAAGTTTCCACTAGATAACAGCACATAGCATAAGAACTGACAAAATAGCCTTGAGGAGCATCTTAAAAAATGACATCATTAACTGGTTCCTGCAAGATTATGCAGTCCATTCCAGCAATTCTACATTGAAATGACCAACCAAGCAGAAAAAAAGAAATAATAATTACTCATCAACTCTAGTATACTGATGACATTCAGTCTGTCTGTTAAACAAATAGAAGATATAGTAAATAATGAAATGAGTAAAATCATGCTGACTAATTATATAATATATATTTTTACAGAAAACAGGGGCTTTATAAATCTGATCTAATATTGGTTTTGAAATTGTTTAGAAGTGAATCATTGTTCATGATTTTGTTTTAAATCTTGCATTTTTATAAATAACTAATAATTGAATTTGTATTGCATACAATGTGGGTTTTGAAAGTTAGAGAGGTTAAACCACTACCACAACCTATTAATCAAATATTGAATATATAATTATTGTTGATTAATATCTGTTCTTCAAAGGATATTAAAAAGGATATCCTGTATATGGCGATATCCTGGATGAGGATCAACATCCTTGAAAACTGGCAAATATTTGAGCATCTACGCAAACAAATCACACATGTATTTCTTTAACTACAGTATATCTGGGGCAAAATCATTCAATTTCTGTATGGACATTCTTTAACACATCTTTGAAGATCTCATTTTAATTGATTTATATTCTTGATTGGTTTGATTAATGAAGACTGAATGTGATTAACCATTCTATGTGTGTTACAAGAAGTTCTGCATGTTGTTGATTTCACTCGTGGTGACAAACTTTTTCACATTACAGACACCAGACTGGCTGTGATTTTGGGGTCTATGTTAATAATATAAACAGTAGCAGATCTAAATACTCTATAACCATAACTATATGAGTCCAGCTGGGGTTTTCTCCTGGGGTGATTTATTGGCCAACTTAATAATTACATACAATAAAAATAAAGTGAAACAAAGTCCTGTTTTAACCTGATTTAATGAACAGATAACCCTTTGTTGATTTCACATCAGCCTCTTCCTTGACACATCTGCAATATCTGCATGAATAATAATTTGGAGTCTAAAGATTTTTAAGACCCTTTCATATCCAAATATAAGATTGAAATATCCAAATATAAGATCAATTAATCTAGATTTTGGAAACACAATAAAATATCTATGTTTAAAGTAGGGTTGGTCATGCTCCAGAGCCCTAGAGCCGGAGCAGAGCTTCCCAGTTTTCTTGAGCTGAGCTCCAGAGCCGGAGCGGAGCTGGAGCTGGGCCACCAGAGTGCTCTGGAGCATGGAGCCGGAGCGGAGCGGAGCTGGAGCTGGAGCTGGGCCACCAGAGTGCTCTGGAGCATGAAGCCGGAGCGGAGCTGAGCTGGAGCTGGGCCACCAGAGTGCTCTGGAGCATGAAGCCGGAGCGGAGCTGAGCTGGAGCTGGGCCACCAGAGTGCTCTGGAGCATGAAGCCAGAGCAGACGACCACCAACCAAGACTTTTGGGATATGCCTGCCACAGGTCAGGTATTCACTGAGTATTTTATATCAAAGCTGCCGATAGTCCCCTCCGCGGAGTGACGTCCTCGGTCCCACCTCACCAAGGTAATAAATAGTCACTACACGGAGCTCATTCTCTTTTGCATCGCAGGGTTTGTTGGAAGTCTTCTATTTCTATATTCGTAACCTATCTTTCCCTTTCAATTCGAAGACGACCACCCACCAATACTTTTGGGAAAGTATACCAAAGCCATCAGGAGGGAGTATGATCGGACAGCTTATGAGGGACGTCTCGCTACCGCAACTAGTGTTGGTGATGTGAGCGTGCAACCTCAAGGATCCTTGTGCCTAATAAAGGCATAGAGGGATCTACCACATTAAGTCGGTAGAACCTGGTGAATGTATGTGGAGTATCCCAACTAGCTGGAGTACAAATATCAGTCAATGAGGCACTTCTAAAGAGGGCCCATGACGTAGCCACTCCTCTAATCAAATACGCGGCCACTCTTCCAGGTGGGGGTAGGCCGGAAGGAGTATATGCATTTGAAACTGTGTTCACAATCCAGTGGAACGGCCACTGTTTCGAGAGGGCTTGACCCAGGGTCCTTTCAACATGACAGATGAAGAGCTGGTCAGACTGACGCAAAGCTGTCGTCCTGTCCACATAGCTTCTGAGAAGAAATTCAATCTCTGATCCTCCTCCGAAGTAAAAGGAGGGGGATGGAAAGCCTCTAGTTCCACCGATTGGTTCCAGTGGATAGTAGGGTTTGTGCACAGCGATACCCTGTTTCCATCATCCCAAATAAGTATACAGGCACTGTGCACAGACAGAGCCTGTATCTCACTAACCCGCATAGCAGAGGTGATGGCTAGCAAAAAGGCTGTCTTCATCGAGAGATATTTCAACTCTACGGACTGTATAGGCTCAAACGGGGCCTTAGTGAGAGCCTCCAATACCACATCCAGACTCCACTCGGGGAAATCGTAATTTCTAGGAGGACGAAGCCGCCGAGCACCTTTTAGCACCCGGGGAAACTGACTCAATGGGGACATGGCATGCAGATATAGCTGCCAGGTACACTTCCAGTGTAAAGTGGGACTGTGGTCGAGCAGTTGTTGAGTGGCGTATGAGGTGACGTCATGGACCAGGAAGTAACAGAAACAAAACAATGGATAGGCGGGTGAAGCTGAACGCAACGGCGCTCAGCGGTTTATTAACTAAATAAACCAAAAGATTTAAACAGAACAAAACACAAAACAAAAAGGCGTGTTGGCCAAACAAATAGAAATAAACAAATAAGTGTGCTGGTTTTACCACCAGCACTATACTTAGCAGTTGTTTTTAATTTGTTTTCTCTCTCCTCGCTCTCTCCGCTCCCTGTACTCTCCTCTGTACACTCTCCCCCGAGCAAGGACAGCTGCAGGTTCTTATATTCTGGCCGAGGGGTTAACTAGCTGTTAATTATCTTATTACCCCTCCGCCACAGTCTGCACGAGTTTAGTAAGGATGCGTCTGTCAGCTAGTTAAATAATCAGTAGCTGATCAGCTAGTTAAATAATCAGTAGCTGATCAGCCACGCATCCTCACAAGGTTTTTAAATTATAAAAACAACAACAAATACGCTGCGCTTTGATCTGTGCCGCAAACAAAAGTACAAATAATAATAAATATATATATAGGGGCGGGACAATCCGCCACAGGGACCTACCCTCTTCTAACAGATCTTGCGGAAACTGTAGGATAGTTGCTATAGGGCAATAAATGGGGTAAATTTTGAAAATATCTCCACTTATAGGCATGCAGTGCCCTCGTGGAGGATGCCCTAGCATTCTGCAGTGTACTGACTACCTTGTCTGAGAGCCCTAAGGTGGACCCACAGTTGGAGTCTGGCCGGTTCTGGGTGCCAGAGAGTGCCTCTCGTCTGACTGAGGAGGTCCGTGCGCAGTGGGATCTCCCAGGGATGGCCTTGCAGTAGCTGGCAAAGGTTCATGAACCAGATTCTCCTGGGCCATCTGGGGCCACCAGGAGAACTGTTGCCTCTTCTCTCCGAACTTTCTCTAGGAAAGCTGGGAGCAACGGTATCAGTGGGAATGCATATAAAAGCGTTCTGGGCCACTTGTGCGCTAGTGCGTCGACATCTAGTGGACCGCCAGAGAGGTGGAGGGAGAACCATAGGGGGTAGTGAGTCATCTCCGCCGTGGCAAAGAAATCGACTCGGGCCCTCCCGAACCGTTCCCAAATGTGCTGTACCACCTGACGGTGGAGTCACCATTCTGATAGATGAGGACCCTCCCTGGAGAGAAGGTCTGCCGCCCAATTCACCGCTCCCAGGAGATGAATAGCCCGGGGGGACAGCAAGTGCCTCTTTGCCCAGGTCAACAGCTGAAACACTGTGCGGTGCAACCCCGGGGACCGAAGTCCTCCCTGGTGGTTGACATATGCTACCACAGACATGTTGTCCGTGCAGACAAGGACATGTCTCCTCTAGAGCACTGGGAGGATGTGCTGAAGAGCGAGATGGACCGCTCAAAGCTCCAGTGCATTTATGTGCAGAGATGTCCAGCGGTCTGACTAGGATCCGCGGACTCCTCTGCCTTCCCAGACCGCACCCCAACCCGAGTTGGATGCGTCTGTCGTTACCACCTGACGGTTGTGGATTACTCCCATCCTTACACCTTCTCACAGGTGAGGGGCTGGCCTCTACCAGCATAGGGCTTCTCAGCATACACCAGACACAGTCAGCCGATGGTGTCTGTCGCGTTTGGGATGTAGCTGGAAGGCATCGAGCCACATCTGGGCCGGGCGCATGTGGAGTAACCCTAGTGAGATGGCTGATGAAGCTGTGGCCATCAGACCCAACAGTTTCTGACACAACACCAACTGTACTGTAGATCCCTGTTGAATCAGGGCTAGACAGTTCTGAATGGCGGCCACTCTGTCGTCTGACAGGTAGGCTCGCATTGTAAGGGAATCCAGCCGAAGAACCAAGTAAATCATACTTTGCACCGGTGTTAATTGGCTTTTAGCATCGTTCAGGGTGAAACCCAGTCTCGCCAGATGCCCTGACATGATTGCTGTGTGGATCACTGCTCTCTCCTAAGACTGGGAGCAAATCAACCAGTCATCCAGGTAGTTCAACACCCTGATCCCCTGCAGCCTCAAGGGAGCTAGAAAACTTTGAAAACTTGCAGGGGACTAAGGAGAGGCCGAATGGCAGCGCAAAAAACTCGAAATCACTTCCCTGAAAAGCAAAGCGGAGGTATTTCCTGTGAGCAGGATGAATAGGGATGTGAAAGTACGTGTCCTTTAAGTCCACAGTGGTAAACAAGTTGCTCAGCTGGACTGACTGGAGGATGTGGCGATGTGTGACCATGTGGAACCTCCTCTCCTTCAAGAAACCGTTGAGGTGTCTCAGGTCTAGGATGGGGCCAAGGCCCCCGTCATTCTTTGGCACCAGAAAGTATCTCGAGTAGAACCCTTCTTGGTGAGAGGTGTGTTCTACGAGACTGATGGCTTGTTTTCGAAGTAGTGTATCTACTTCTTGCCTGAGAGCCAAGATCTGGAGAGGGTCGCTCATGGATGTAACTGTGATCCCTCGAAAGGGAGGAGGTCCCGCGTGGAACTGCAGTGCGTAACCGGCTTGTACGGTGGCAAGCACCCAGGAGTCTGAGGTGCAATTGCACCAGTATTGCAGTTGATGTTAAGAACATAAGAACATAAGAAAGTTTACAAACGAGAGGAGGCCATTCAGCCCATCTTGCTTGTTTGGTTGTTAGTAGCTTATTGATCCCAGAATCTCATCAAGCAGCTTCTTGAAGGATCCCAGTGTGTCAGCTTCAACAACATTACTGGGGAGTTGGTTCCAGACCCTCACAATTCTCTGTGTAAAAAAGTGCCTCCTATTTTATGTTCTGAAAGCCCCTTTATCTAATCTCCATTTGTGACCCCTGGTCCTTGTTTCTTTTTTCAGGTCAAAGAAGTCCCCTGGGTCGACACTGTCTATACCTTTTAGGATTTTAAATGTTTGAATCAGATTGCCGTGTAGGCTTCTTTGTTCAAGACTGAATAGATTCAATTCTTTTAGCCTGTCTGCATACGACATGCCTTTTAAGCCCAGGATAATTCTGGTTGCTCTTCTTTGGGAGAACGGATGGGTCTGAGGCTGCAAGCCTTCAGGGGCCCTGTGGCAAAGTGCCCACCCCTTTATATTTATTTATGTATGATTTATTATTATTATTATTATTATTATTATTATTATTATTATTATTATTGTTGTTGTTGTAATTATTATTATTATTATTGTAGTTTTATGCAGGCGGACGAAGCCGTCCGTCTTAGTTATTATTTTGAGATGACGGCGAAAAGCCGTGTGTTTGTTTGTTTCGTTTAGTTATTTAGAAACCCCATTCAGCCGGTGACCATCTCCCGAGTTAATTAATTGACTAATTGTTGCTAATCGGGAGATGGTCACCTGTATAAAAACGTGCAGCTTTTCTGCACTCGAGGAGAGAGTGTTCAGGGAGTAAGGAATAGGAGTTAAGGAGAGGAGACGAGACAAGCGAAAACAACTGCTATTGTGCTGGAATCGCCAGCAAAATATTTGTTAGCACAAGTGTTTGTTTGTTTGTTTTGTTTGGCCAACGTGCCCTTTTGTTTCTGTCTTTTGTTCTGTTTAAATATTTTGTTTTATTATTTAATAAACGCGCTGAGCGCCGGTTGCGCTACAGTTTTGCCCAGCACTTTGTTTATAATTTACTCCTTCCTGGTCCGTGACGTCACTGCAACCACTCTGCCACAGGCCCTCAAACGGATGGATCACATCAGTCTCTGAGGCTATCTCAGAGCTGGGCCCTGTCTCCTGAGTCACTTCCTGGACCTCTGTCTCCTGCTGCTCCAGGGAGTCCCCATGCCAGGAGGCAGCGACAGAAATCGTGTCCTGGTCCCCTTCGCTCATCGCCTCGTTGACCGCCGGTAAAGGGGCAGGTGCCGGGCGCGGAGCTGAGGCAGGCACGGGGGGCAAAGCCTGTTGCCTGACCAGATATTCAAGGACTTGGGCCATCTGGCTCTTCAGGTCCGAAATGTCCTTCACCTGCCTGCTGTGTCTGGTTCGCCTACTGCTCCTTGAGGGAGACCATGAGCGGCTATGAGCTCGGTGGGCAGGAGCCTGTGCGCAGGGAATATCTTGCGATGGGGGCACCAATGTAGACAGCGATTAAGCACTGATAACGGCGAGCTCTAAGGCACCGAATGCGTCGAGTGCACCGATGCACCGAGGCCCCGAAGGTACCAAGGGCACTAAAGTCACCAAGCACCAGGGGCGTAAGCAGCGAGGTTGCTGGGCCAGTGTCTAGTCTGGACCTCATGCAGTCACACAACCGATACAGCGCGCAGCTTGCAGCGGTGTGGAGCACTGTCTACAGACAGTATAAGCCTGGCCCGTGAGTAGTCACACAACTGGGGCAGTGCGAAGCTTACAGCGGCGTGGAGCACGGCTACAGGCCTAAACACAAAGTAGCGAGAAAAAAAGAGGTATACTTTTTTATTTTCAAAAAATGACACACACACACACACACAGAGCAGAGCTGAAGGTAGGGTAAACACCGAGTGGGATGGCAATGGTACGCCCAGCTGCATCGACTCGACAGTGGGTACGGCAGCGCTGGGCCCCGGTGGAAGAAGTGACTCTCTTTCTCTCTCTGTTATTTTTTTTTTTTTGTAGCTGCAAGAGCAGAGGAAAAAACACAAACAGCAGATGCTGTAGCTTAGAAAGCAGCCTACAATGAGCGAGTGATGTAGGCTGTTGAAATAAAGCAGGAGAGTTTTGAAAGTAAGCCTGAACTTTACAGGTAGCCAGTGCAGCTGGGCAAGACGGGGGTGATCTGATCACGTTTTTTACATCTGGTAAGGATCCTGGCAGTGGCATTCTGAACTAGCTGCAGTTGGTTTATGGTGCGTGCCGGGAGACCACAAGTTGAGAGGAGACAAATGCATGACAAAGTATCTCAGCATCCAGGAGGGAAAGGTAGGGACGGACTTTGGAGATGTTTCGAAGATGGTAGAAGGAAGATTTGACCACGGATGAGATGGGCATCAAAGGAGAGGTTGCTGTCAAGAAGTACACCAAGGCTTCGTACTGTGGGGTAAGGCAGCAGCAGACAGTTTCCGAGGTTCAGGGCAGCTATATTGAGATTCTGAAGTTGAGTTTTAGATCCTACTAGAAGGAGTTCAGATTTGCTAGTATTCAGCTGAAGAAAATTGGCAGACATCCAGGTCTTGAATGCAAGCCGAGAGCCGGACCATGGCAGAGGGGCTTCCAGGTTCGAGTTTTAAGTAGAGCTGGGTGTTGTCAGCATAGGAGTGAAACATGAGGCTGTGTTGGCGGATGAGGTGACCCAAGGGAAGCATGTAGATAATGGAGCGAAGGGGCCCAAGAACAGATCCTTGGGGGACACCACAAATGTCTGGGTTTGCGACACCACTGCATCCAGCATAGAAAACAGACTGCATGCGTCCGGATAGGTAAGAGGAATAAGTTTTACCTACCTTACCTACCTGATGGTGAGAAGCAAAAGAGAATGAGTTCTCCGTTTAGTGATTATTTATTACCTTGGTGAGGCAGGACCGAGGACGTCACTCCACAGAGGGGCCTATCGGCAGCTTTGATATAAAATGCTCAGTGAATACCTGACCTGTGGCAGGCATATCTCAAAAGTATTGCTTGGTGGTCGTCTTCGAATTTAAAGGGAACCTCAGCTCCAATGTTTCCTGACTTTCACATTTTAAAAAAATCCTTCCTGAACTATTCAATTTAAACATTTGAATGAACAAAATAAATAGGTTTATTAAATATAAATTTAGAAGTACTTTAATGTACATAATATCTACTGATATAAGGGGTCGTCCAAAATTATCAACTTGAGTCATGCATTGCAGTATCTGCAGCCATTACATTTTATGAAAATCAGTGCAGGCATAATCGCATAGTAAGATGACAGTGAGTGAAAGATTATATTCAAATGCATTCTGAAAAATACATCGGATGCTAGAATTGAATACTATAATAAAAGCTTGGTGAATATTGCTACAAAATCAAGGAGGCTATCATGCATTGTGTGACAGACAGACTGTTAAATGAAATGTATAATGTAAATGTGTAATGTATATTATAGGCATGGGAATGCTTCAAGCTATATAAAAATGTCATAATTGTTTTATCAAAAAGCGTACACTGCCCTTGACCCCCAAAGCTGGAACAGTGGCTGCTAGAGCCAGTCTGGAGCTGGATCAGTGGGTCTCCACCAGCTCTGTAACTAGCCTGGAGCTGGATCAGGGGGTCTCCACCAGCTCTGTAACTAGCCTGGAGCTGGAGCTGAGCTCCCTGAGCCACCCTGCAGCCAGAGCTAGCAAAGCTGGATCAGGGCCAACCCTAATTTAAAGTACAAAGTTGTTTTTTTAGATTGTTGATTTTTCACTAATTGGAAGACACCTATTTATGTTTGATTACATAGTTACCTTGACTTCCTTATGTTATTCAAATCAGGCTGGAAAAAATGTAGTATAAGAGACCCCAAGAAGTGCTGCACTCCTATCAATGCTGCATGTGTTGGTGTTTGTCCCAAGTAACAACATGAAGCTTGCAGTGATAGTCCTTCTGAGTGGACTTTCTCTACTCAAAGGTAAGTCATCCTTATGTTTAAAATAGATTAATGTTTACAATAGGTGTAAAGTATGTCAGCTAAGGTATAGAATAATGTTTTAGGTAATGTCAGCCTTCAGTATCATGTTAAATAAAATGTAAAACATGTTAATGCGTATGCTTCTTCTTGTCTTTACTAGGCGTCATTACAGCCACCAGTGAGTCTAATGGTAAGTTACTGTAAACTTTTTAGTCTTAGGAACATTTTGTAACCCAGTCTAAAAACAAACTTACTGTTTATCCTGAGAACATTCTTATTACAGACTACTGTAATTACAGTCCTCTTTAAATAGTTTTATTATATTTCATACTTGTATTTTCAGGCATTCCAAAGGGTATTGGAGACATTATTGCTTTTGATGAGAAAATAGGTATGTAAAAGTTCCAATTATTTTATAAATTCAGATCAAACTCAGTCAATTCTGTTACAAACATTTATACAATGAACTACACAAACAAAAGGACATGTTATTATTGGGATTTATGTAAACTGTACAACATTAGTATTAATACAAAGGGGTGTCTTTAATTACACAGTAAACTATTTACACCTGGAAGTTATCAAGAAATTTATCAAGGACAGAAGACATGCTATTCAGCATTTTGATGGGTTTACTGTATCTTGTCCGGCTTATTAGCTGGGATCCTAGACATGGTGTCATACTTTGCACATGCTCAGTGGTTACCTTAGTGTCGTAAAGATGAAAAGGGAAAAAAGGGACACTTGAGAGACACCAACCAGTCACCACACATGGCATTAAATTAACAAGAACAGAGATGTCAACTTTTTAAGAGCGTGTAACAAGTCAGTTCAGCCAGGGTGTGTAGTTCAGTGCTTTTCTTAGCACACTTTTATTTGTATTTAAAAAGGTTCACAAAACAAAATACCAAAAAGTAAATGCCAATGTTAAGGCAGCTCTTTCATCATATTCAATTGTTTGATTTTACTTACTGTGATGGAAATTAATAAATTGTTAATGCATAGTTTTTAACATATATTTACATTTTCATGTTAATAGTACATACTTTTTTAATTTGTTTTGAAAAATATCTTCTGTTTAGTTTGTGATTTTGGCAAGTAAGGTTGTTTTTTTTTAAAAAATCATAACAATGTTGAGAGACAAACTGTACTAATTAGTAATACTGGGATTTTCTAAGGGATTTTTTTACACAGTTAATTTACCGATAAAATAAGTCTAGAATACTTCCAATTAAATAAGTCTAGGAATACTTCCCGTTGAATAAGGGCCAATTTGGGCAATGTGCTAAATATACATGCTACTATCTCTGAAATGAGTTTGGTTTAAGGGGTTCAGCTGATGATGTTCTTGGAAATTGACATGGAATGCTTCTAAAGAGAAGCTTATAAAATGAGACAAACACTGGCTTGGTTTACATGTAAATTAGAAACTCCAAATTCTCTCTCCATTGTCATGAGAATATGACATAGAATGCACATATCACGCACATTCCTCATGCTATAGCAAGTGCCTGGCCAAAACAAGGGTGGTTAAATCACCTAATCATGCAAATTGGTTAAAGACTTTTTTTTTGCCACATGGCAACAAGTTCAATAGCTATACTATATGTTCACCAGACAGTTGGGCAATTTCCATGGAAATAAGACTCATCTTTTTCTATTTTAGTAGTACTTTCGAGTTGTATGTTTCCATGTAGTTTTATTTTAGCTAGAGAAATTCTGCTTCAAAATGAAAATAACCTAATTAATATTAAAATATGGGAGAGTGTATTTAAATATCTAAGTTCCAATTTAGCATTAAGCGACTACTGAAATCGTACAGCTGTCTTAAACTGGGTTTCCACAAAGTTATACATTTGTGTTGAAGCACCGCAAGTGCAGCCTGTCTCGTTTGGCCACCGAAAAAATGTAATAAAAATACTTTGGGAAAGAAAAAAAAATGAGATAGCGTTCCACCAGTACAAAAAAAAAAAAAAAAAAAAGCATTCCTTAAGGAAATACAGTGTACTATCCTTGTATTATTTGCTAAATATTTTTTGACTGCATATTTATTATAAACCCATTATAAACGTGCATATATACAAGTTTTCCTACAGAACCGTAGCTTCAGCAATTCTGATCAAACTGAGCTAAAATACCAGCACTTTAGGTTAATGATATAAAAATCATTCAGTCAAAATGTTTAATACAGTACATTTTTTAAATATTGGTAGTATATCTACAATAGGCTACCCTACTCACCTGGATTTCCCACTACATATTATTATTAATTTCTTAGCAGACGCCCTTATCCAGGGCGACTTACAATTATTACAAGATATCACATTATACATTATTTCACATTATACAGTTATCACATTATTTTACATACAATTACCCATTTATACAGTTGGGTTTTTACTGGAGCAATCTAGGTAAAGTACCTTGCTCAAGGGTACAACAGGGGATTGAACCCACAACCCTCCAGTCAAGAGTCCAGAGCCCTAACCACTACTCCACACTTCTGCCCTACATAAAAGATGTTCTTATAATAATAATAATAATAATAGTAATAATAATAATAATAATAATTATTTCACAGGTGCAGTGCAAGGCTTTCGCCAGTAGTTGTCTTTTTGAACAAATTCGCGGAACTGTTTTTTTTTTTCCTTTTTCATATTTTTGACCTTTTAAAACAAATCTTGCTCAATGAATTAGGCTCAAGTCTGATGTTGTCGTGAGCCCACAGAAATAACACAGCTCTACTAATTTAATACATATTTTGGTCAATTTTACAGCCTTTTAGCATGCAAAGGCAGTTTACCCACTCGTTAAAGCTGTACAAAGTTTTAGACACGCACTTCCCAGGATTGCCCGATGCTACTCATAAAACCCCCCTATTGGTGAACGAATTTCCCCCCATTTTCAGACTTTTCTCTCCATTTGCACAATAACTGTATTGGAAAGGGGGAGTTGAATAGATAGTATTTACCGTCCTAGGATTCAAAAATAATTCAGGTGTTGCTGTAATTAACTAAAATATTAGTCATCATTTTCTAGGCAGTCCTAGCTGCTAGAAATGCTGTAAATGTGGCTTGTGAATTTCTGGAGTATTGTGTGGTTGGCTGAAAGCTCCTGCAATCTTGTCCCCTCCACTGTAAGCCATATCTAACACCCAGGAGGCTTCCTAACTTCAATGCCTTCACTGACTGACAAGACAAGGATTAAAGATTTATGACTCCTGTATATTTGGTGTGTTTTGTCACTGTTTTTAGATAATTGAATAAACAATATCATTATTTATGAGGCATTGTTACATTTAACTAAACTTTTAACAAAAGTTTTAGTTTGGATTTTCTTTTAAATCCCAATGCTTCTCTACCACAATTCATTTATAATAATAATAATAATAATAATAATAATAATAATAATAATAATAATAATAATAATAATAATAATAATAAGCCCTTTGCAAAGCAAATACACTTATTTGGTGATCGGATATCGGATTGCGTTAAGCATAGACTTTTCAGTCCCTTAGCAGTAAGATAAGATGCAATTCATGTTACACTAGTCTTTGAGTAGCCAAATTGGAACACTGACGGAAACATTTAAATATTCCCTCCCCTATTTTAATATTAAGTAGGTCATTTGAATTTTGAAGGAGAATTCCTCTTCCTAAAAGAAAACTTCATGTAAATCCAAATTGTCCAAAAAGTACCACCAAAATAGCGTGACAAAAAAGTTAATTTTTTAATGTAAACTAAGCCCTGGTGTCTTTTCTTATATCATTTTGTCTGATGCAGACTGTAAAGAGTAAATATCTTCAAATTACAGTGTACCACTTAAAGCTATTTTCAACAGCAGACTATTAGATGCATACAAATCAATATTTACACAATAGCAATCTGACTAATTGCAAACATAATAAAAACAACAGGAATCATATTTGTGTATGTATTGTTCTTGAAGAAAAGAGAAATGACAAGCTGTGCATTAAAATGATTCTGACTGATTCAGGATTTACTGTAATCTGATTGCAGGGGTGTGCAGTACATTTGGAAGTGGATCACTCAGGACCTTCAATAACAACTTTCGCTATTTGGGATCAACTTGTGCATTTGTGTTCAGCCAATCATATGAGAATGATGCTCAATTTCAAATAATAATACAGCGAGGGAAAGATGGTATTCTGGCTAAAATTAAAATCACTGTAGACGGTATTGAAACTGTTGTGGAAAATGGAACCGTTTCTGTTGATGGAGCAAGGTAAGTATTTTAAGTCTATGTGAAATAAAATATACAGAATAGTGAAATTTATAAATATTTGTATAAAACAACAAATACTGTGATAAAGATAACTTCAATTACATTATTATTAAACTAGTACAATTACCAAAACATACATTCTATTTAAAATATTCCATAGGAATATGCCATATCAGGCTTAGTTGACCCATGGTCACTTCAGAATATAAATTGAATGTGCTTCTACTGTGTGTGTGTATTGCAGCATTGCCATTATGATATTTACATTACTTTGGAATTCACAGGATTTCCCTTCCATTTGATCACAAATCAATTAATATCCATAAATACGGCATTTACACAAGACTGAGGAGTAGGAGAGAATTCCTGTCAGTGCTGTGGAATAATCAGGGAAATGGCATAGATGCCCTTTGGGTAAGATGTCAAACTTTATCAACTCTGTAATTCAGGTTTTAATTAATGACACATGTATTATGGATATATCCTAAAATATGTATTGTGGACACGCACCTTATGCCTTAACTTTAAAAAGTAAAGATATATGTTTTGTACTGTAGAGCAATGAATGGGTCTTGCTATGTGAGCTTCCATAATATCATAACAGCTCAATCCAAATGATATTTTATTATTTCCTTTTTTCTAATAGATGAATCTTAAATCTGACTACCAAGAAAAAACTAGTGGTCTATGTGCTGGTGGTAATAATCTTTTTTATTATTTAATTTTGGCGGGGGGGAAGTTGTGGAATGATGCATATTATCTTACAACTTTGTCATTACTACATAGTAAAATAGTAATATACACTTAACACTTTTTGTTCTTCCATTTAGCAAGTTATCAAGAAAGTAGACATTTTACTGGAGAAGACTGTGAAGACTTTGATGTTATACAAACATGTGAAGGTGACTCCATTGTAAGTGTCAATTGATACTGTACAAAGAAAAAAAGTAATTCACTAATGCAATGTTTGTTTTAATATAGATTTGTATTATTGGAGCACTGTTAGTTATTTATACCAGATAGATAAGTTAGGATAAAATCTGTTCAGTATGTGCTTTTTTTGTTTTGCAATAGATGTAATCAGTTTCTCTTTAAGCTAAATAAGGAATGCGGTGCACTCTTTTGTTTTAGGTTTGCCAGATGACCATATCAAATTACTTGACTTCTTGCAGTGAACCATTAACTTCTGAATATATTAAAATTTGCCAAATGGAGGTTTGTAATGGCCTACAAGATAAGAAACATGTGTGTCCTGTTTTTGAAGAAATGGCTCGTAACTGTGACATAGTCACAGAAAAAACCTACAACTGGAGAAAGGACTGTTGTAAGTTATTATGGAAATGAATATATTATATTGTGATAAAGTTTGAGGGAACATTGTTCATGAAAATAAAGGTGTTCACAGCAATCAGAAGCACAGGTGATCCCATATTATTTCAAACTAAAAATTAATAAGAGAAGGAAAACAAATGGTTCCTGAAGTCAGGACAACATCCACTTAAATAAAGTGATAAGGCAATCAAAATCCCCCCAAGGAGATAAACAAAGGGGTTACCCACAGTGGACTGTTGGATGCAGGGAAGAAAACCAAGCTGTTGAAGACCACAATAAATCGATTTACAAATATCTTTGGTTTCCAGACTTAGCAGTACTAAATATTTAAGAAAAAATTGCCCTTTTCAACCACTTCTGTAAAATAATCTTTTGAAATGGGCTCTAAATTGTAAAATACTGTTTACTATTTGAAAAATTTAGGAAACATAAATGGATTATGCCACGTTTACAGATTTTATACAATGTAGAATGATGTGTATATATGTCTGATATAAACTGTCATATAACTAAGCCTTTTTTGTTCTCATATAAAATACAGCTACACCCACCTGCCCTGGAAACCAGAAGTTTAAAGATAATGGCCCTGCCTTCATGCAAACATGCTCAAATCCAACATATTCCGATGAGAAACTAATAAGCACTTGTGTTTGTCCTGAAGGTAAATATATATTTAGAAATGTTTAAATCAGGAGGGTGGTGTCCACTCACTCTCAGTAAAACTCCACAAAGATATTACTCTTACGAACAGTGTTTAAGTATTTGTAAATGTTTTTACTACATAAAACAGTTTTGGAATTTGTATTATTGACATCACTTATACCACATAGAAGTAGGCGTTATTATTATTAGTTTATTTGGCAGACACCTTTATCTAAGACGACTTACAGGTGATACAGGGTAATACAAGGTTACAGTGCAAGAACAATATTTAAATACAGTGTAGTTTACAGTAGGTGCAAATACTACTACTATTATTATTATTTATTTCTTAGCAGACGCCCTTATCCAGGGCGACTTATAATTGTTACAAAATATCACATTATTTTTACATACAATTACCCATTTATACAGTTGGGTTTTTACTGGAGCAATCTAGGTAAAGTACCTTGCTCAAGGGTACAGCAGCAGTGTCCCCCACCTGGGATTGAAACCATGACCCTCCGGTCAAGAGTCCTAACCGCTACTCCACACTGCTGCCCTACTAGAATACAATATGAGATACGAAGTAACAATTTTGGATGAAGACAATTTGTATCTACAAAGACATAATAGTAGTGCAATAGTGGAAGGATAGTGCATCGGCTGAGTGTCCAGTAACATGGTGCTTAGGTCAGGCAAGTCCAACGCATAATAGGAGAGGTAGATCAAGACATCAACAAGTGCAGACTAAACAGGTGGGTCTTGAGGAGGAGGCGGAAGTCATTGAGAGGGAGCAGTCCTGAAGTTCTCCAGTAGCTGGTTCCACCACAGAGGAGCTAGGGAAGAGAAGGAGCAGGCATGGGAGGATGGAGAGTGACAATCTTGAATTCAATATAAGCAGAGATAGGTAGCCAGTGAAGGGTGTGAAGCAGAGGGGTAGCATGAGAGTAGCAAGGTTGGGAGAAAACAAAACAAGCAGCCGAATTCTGAATGAGCTGAAGGGGGTAGACCAGCAAGGAGAGAGTTACAGTCATCCAATCTGGAGAGTACAGAGCTTGCACCCGGAGTTGAGTGGAATAAGTATTGATTTAACAGGGTTCTTCAAACTATGCATTTATTATTAAAATAAGTATCTTTAAACGTGTGTTTCACCCTTTTACTGAAGGTGCAAGTTAATGGTTTAACTTTTTTTTCCAAAAGGTAAAATTCTTGATGACCGCCTTGGGCAAAATAAATGTGTGGAAAAAGAAGACTGCCCCTGCAAATTCGATGGACAGATTTATAAACCAAATAGCACACGTACAGAATTGTGTTCATCATGGTGAGTCCATTTAGTGCCTAAATACATAAATAAATACATAAATAAATAAGTAAATAAATAATAATAATAATAATACTTTCTTCCATTGCATTAACATAGTTTAAACATTTTCTTATCAGTACTTGTGAAAGTGGAGAATGGAATTGTCAAAAAAAGGATTGCCTTTCAAGATGCACAGTTGAAGGGGGGTCTTTCATCCATACATTTGATGGCAAAGAGTACACATTGCATGGAAACTGCAAGTACTATGCTGCTATGGTAACTTATGTTTTAAGCTTCATCATATGTATATTCTTATAAAAATTATATTTAACATGATTTGTTCAAATTAAAGCAAGACTATCTATCTACAGTGATATCAGAATATAAGTTTATATATATATATATATATATATATATATATATATATATATATATATATATATATATATATATATATATTGTTAGGTACAGTTATGTAAGTAAACAAAGCTGTAATCTTCTATATTAAGTGTCACTATCTCTTCTTGCTGCAGTATATTTAATTTGTTTGCCCTAACATTGGTTTACATATATCATTTGAAATAAACTTCACTGAAATTTGAGTTCCCAAGTCACAGATCTGCAACAGCACATTATTGTTGTTACCCCCAGAAAGGTAACTTACTCCACTAAAACCTACAAAATACAACAAATGATAACACAGAACGGGTACCCATGATTCTCCACCCACCATCGTCTTTTTCATATAAGCCAGGGAGTACAGCCCCTGAACTCCCCAGCAAGGGGATGCCTAGCATTGCCAGCTGCTTCCCTGCTATATTTGGTAAAGCACAGTAAATGCTGGTGAACAGTAAAAATACCATGCAAATTCAGCCACCACCTGAATAATTTAAAATGTAAATGTTTTCCATTAAACATTTTTTAAAATTATTATTTCTGTATGTACTTATAGGGGGATAACTGGAAATTAATAATTCAGCTGAGTAAGTGTGACAGCAGAGTGACTTGCCTGACAAAGGTGGAACTTGAAATCACTGATAACCAAGTAAGTTTTCAGATTGAGAATACTGGTACATATATTTTTTAATTAAATGGTGTGTTTGCAATGAAATGCAAGTAAGATCAAATTATTAGTGCAATCTGACACCTTGGCCTTTGCTACTATGTTGGTCAGACATTTACTTAGAAACCCCACCCTGCCCCACCCTCATATGTCCACTGGATTTAGGATGTCATGAGTGGATCTACTAGAAAATGTAATACTGCATGTAACACTGATTCAGTAGTTTAACCCATGCAACAGCTTAAGCAAGTATATTTTCTTTATTGTTGCTTTCAATTGTGTTGAACTCTATAATAGAGTCGTTTCTGTTATATAACATTATTGTAATTTATACTGGAATTAAAATCTTATCAACAGTGAACTTGTTTTTTTAAATTATTTTTATTTAATTATTTTAAAAACATAATCATAAATATTCACAGACAATCATCTACTCTTTCACTGAACAAAACATCTACATTGATGAGAAAGACACCAATGAAAGGTACAATTCAGGTAAGTAGAAAAACGGAACCTATTTTAAAAGCAGGTGTAAGGTAAAGACTAGTTTTATACCATAAAAATGTACTGTACTTTTGTTCCTTTGTACTTTAAAATAGGGCCCAGTAAGTCATATATATTTAAGCTGTTTTCTAAACTTAAGTTTAATTTGAGGGGCAGGAGCTAGATCGCCACCACTGCCAAAAATTAATCACCCTCTAACCTTGCAATTCACTCTATTCTCACTTGTTTTTTCGTTTTCCACCACCTTCCTCTCTTCCTCCACTATGCTGCTCCACCTCTGCAATGGTCTCCCTCTGGAGGCAAGTGAAGTTCATTTCCGAGTGCAGCTCTCTGTGAGCCAAGGGCAAACCCTGTACTCTACTAACTATCTGCGTTCTTCTGTGCCAGTGTCCCTCTCTGGAGACACCTTCTTTGTGTGTTATTTTTTCCTTTCTTTCAGATTTCCTGTCTCCCTGTCTGTTTCAGCCTCGGAATTCTGACTTCGCTGACCTCCCTAATCGTAGGCGATCCTTGTAAGCCGGGGAGACTTCTAGTCTTCTCTTTGATCTATCCACTATTCTTTTTTTAATTTTGCCTTGGGGGAAGTAACGTTTGCTTCCCAGCCTTGGAGGCCAATTGGTTTGGCTTCACCTCCGCGAGGGTGGCTCTCCGCGAGCCAAGGGGAAATCCAGTCCTCTTTCTAAAGTCACAAGCACATACACATACATACCTATTTCAATTCCTAGTTGTTACTCCACGCAGCCCTTGCTCCTGTTACGTGAATCATTGTTGAAAGATTCTGTTATCTTGAAATTGTCTTATCAGCATTTTCATATGGTATTTATTTTCTTAGCTGCACGTATGTTAACGTCTTTTTGTAAATTTCTTTCAGAAAATGTGCAATTTTTCCCGCAGTCTTCATTGTACATTCAGGTTCAAACAAATTTTGGTATGAAGATGCAAATTCAGAGGAGTCCTTTTATGCAGCTGTATGTGACATTACCTGCCATTGCAAAGGGGGTTACAAAAGGTATGACTGCTGTGTGGTTTACCTGTCATAGTGTATTTTTTGTCTTATTTTCACTCTTTTATTTACACTGAACAATGCAAAAAGTACACATAGTAATTCTGATTGTCACACAGGCCCAAATAAAATGTTTAATTACTTGATTCACCAATTCACAGAATCATATGTTGACTGTTATTATCCATGTAATCTTTAGGGTTGTGTGGCAACTACAATGACAAAAGTGATGATGAATTCATGGCAAGTAATGGAATTGTGGAGGATTCCAAATCCTTTGCCAAATCCTGGAGGAGACAGGTACAAGAGTGTGCCGAGATCTCTCCCATCTGCATGAACACAGAAAATGGTAAGAATGTTATTCCAAAAACAGGGATTTCTTGTTTTGTTCTTGGTTTTTTTGCACCATAATAATAATAGTAGAAATATTGATTATTGATTTCCTAATGACATGGAAGTGTCATCAAGCTATTAAACAGGCATTGATAAAAGATCTGCTTGTGTTTTTTTAGTGATTTAGTAATATGACTGGCTGGAGATAAGCTCAAAAGACAGATGCTACATCTAAAATGCACCTGGCATTGTAATTGTGTTTGACTAACTGTGGCAAAGTGGCTGCTGATTAAGACCAGATGCAGAGGTGATGCAGTGCAGAAACAATCACACGTGAAAACTGTAATCCAATTTGGAAAATGTTCTTTTTATTTTAACAGAAATCCTGGTCTGGCGACCAAACAATAATCCTCCGGCAACACACCCCTGGTGTAAAGCTCGGCAGGAAAATAATAACGATATGTAAACACAAACAAATAATAACACGTTATCCGCTCCCACAATACTACTAACACAAATCACCAGTCCGGGTGCGTGCAGTAGTGCTCAAGGTGGGTGATAACAAATAACAGTGACTGTGGTGTTGTTGTTCCGGGTAGTGCTGGCCCAAGGCGACAGCTCCGGAGACGTCTAGTGAATTTACAAACAAAAGACAATTACTAACAGTGCTACAAACAAACAAAACACTCACAAATATTTATTATTTATTTTTGGGAACTCTACCGGTCCTTCCAGTTCTGTGCGTCTCTGAAAACCAAACGAAGGAACCGATTACAAGTCTCTGTCCCCTTTTTATGCTGTCACGCATGACCCCTTGGTAAACTAATGCAGCTGCCTTACAATCAGCGGCTGCTACATTGTTTACCTTCCGGGTCAATACGTTCTTGCAACAGAGAGTCGCCTTCTTCCAGACTAGCCAACTCCCCGACCCGAGAAAGAACTGTGAGTCCAGCCCGTCAAAAGAACTCTGTACTCGCTGCTTCGCGTCCTCACAGGTCGGGAGGGAGATTTACAACCAGAACTCATTATATTTCTGTCACACTAACGCATAGAGTAGAGAAAAGTATGTGAAACTGCAAATGCTGTGCAGATTACCTGCTGTATGGTAAACTGTTTGAAGGGTCTCTCTTTCTTGAAATGTTCTGACAGACCCAAGAATGTAATATTTTTATGTTATTGCAGAAAAATATGGAAAAGAGAAGTGTGCCTACCTGAAGGACCCTGTATTTGCTAAATGCCATTCTCGTGTCGATTATACACCTTATCTTGAGGTAAATTATATAATTGTACGATATAATAAATCACAAATTTCCATTTACAAATGTAGTAAAAAAAAACAATACCAACATTCAATAGTAATGTGCACTTTCAATTGAGTTGTGTACTCTTTTGTAATGAAGTGGCTGTTTCATTGTTGTTAAAAATGTATAGAATTGACAGCCGTGTACAACAATAGGCCCACAGGCTCGTTCATCCATGAATAATTAACATGGTCAACCCTGATTTGGCCGTCATATATGGCAACCGGGAACATTGTTTATGCAGTACATAAAACCTGAGATTGCTATAGCATAATAGATTTACCAAACAAAAAGGGGAAGGCTCAGTAATGTTTTAGTAGTCTTGTGTTTTGTTTTAAAATTAACATTACAATCTTTGATTGTTGTTTTGTTTTCCAGAAATGCGTAAGTAGCGCAAAATGCTGTGCCAATCCTGCAGAATGCACGTGTGTAGCACTGGGTAATTATGCAAAGGCCTGTGCTGCTAAAGGCTTGATTGTGGAAAACTGGAGAAAGGACGATTGTGGTAAGTTTCATTTTCTTTGAGTGGGTACTGTAAACGTATAGTTTTGTTTTTTTTGTAGATCTTTAAATTCAATGGTTGTCAATCTTTAAATTCATCTTCATAAGTGGAAGTAGCAGTCATTTTACTGGAAAACTGAAATGTGTTTAATGTGTTAGTTGATCCTAAATCCTTTTTTTTTATATAGTTGAAATATGTTCTAAAAATCAGAAGTTTGCATACAACATGAAGGCCTGCAATAGTACCTGCCAGTCACTATCAGGGTCTGACTTTGCCTGTGAAGTGGAAGATGTCCCAGTTGATGGATGTGGCTGCTTAGAAAAACATTTGAACAGCAAAGGGATGTGTGTTGCAGAAACTCAATGCCCGTGCTATTATGATCAAACTCCAGTTAGTCTGGGACAAAATGAAATTGATGGACTCTCCTGGTGAGTTTCTTCACATTTTCCACTGGAGCAAAAATAGTAAAAAAAAAAAAAAATTATCCAATAAATGTTCTAATGTAATTTATGTGGTGGTGGTACGTGATGTTTTTATAAATATAATGTGCTGAACAGAAAGTACACTGAAGTTTGTGTTTCAATTCTCTCCTTTCAGTGTTTGCCAAAATGGAAACCTGGACTGCAAACCACTGCTAAGTATGTTGTATAACATGGCACATATATACATATTTTACAATCACAGAAATAAGCTATTTGAAATATTTGATCAGTAAGGTGTATAATAATTATGTACTTTTGATGTAAAGTGGTGTAAATTTGTCAGGCCTGATTATTATTCATCAGTGGGCTGATCTGACTAATCTCTGATCTCACTGTAATCCAAGTTTACTTACATTTGATTTCACTTAGTTAGAAATGTTAGTGCTGACCCCGTTTTGGTTTGAGCTGACTGTGACCCAATGTGAATGGACAATCCTAGTCTTTTTTTTTTACTGTTGTTATTTAATATTTTACTTACGTTTTGATTTTTAATGTCTCAGTCTGTGAGAGGAATTTTTTTTGTCTCCAATTTTCACTTTTCACCTGAAGAACAGACCATTGTGGTTGCGAAAGCCAGCATGTATATTTTTATTACATATTAGCTGATCTTATTAAAGAGTATCACCAGAAAAGTTGATACATCTTTTTAGTATTGTGTAAATTAGCAGTGCAAAACAATATTAATGTGCTAAGGAAGCGCACTTTTCCCTCGCAAAACAATGGAAATGTTTCTAGTGTATGTGTCCCACTCTGTTACTAGGTGATTATAACTTTTACTTTGTATTTCTTTTTTAGACTGCACAGAGGGCAAGAAATATATCAAATGTTCTAAATATTCAGGCCCAACATCTGGAAAAACATGTGCAAGTCTAAATTTACCAGTAAGTCCAATTTAAAAAAAAGGGTTTTTTGATAAACAATAAAAAGAGCAAAAAATATTAAACATTCATATATTAAACACCAGTAGGTAAGTCATTTATTATTTACATTTCTAGGAATCAGAAATTGAACCTTAAGCAAGTAAAAGAGAAAGATGAAAAAGTAGGGGAAATGTCTGATTAAAAAGTGGATTAACTGCTATATAGTTTTAACACTTTAAAGTTCCTATGTTTTATTATTCAATTTTTCAAGTACAATGTTTAGTTAATATACAAATGTAGAGTAATAGATTATGAATAATAACATAGATAAGTGGATTCTTTTTCCCATAGGTACATTTATTCATTTTAATACAATATACATAAATCAATATATAATATGGAGTTTTATACCTCTCTGCGCTGTCTTCTGAGGCCCACGTTAGAAATATCTGTAGAGTATCTTTTTTTCATCTACGAAATATCACTCGCCTTAGATCATCTTTGTCAATGTTTGATGCGGAGAGACTGATACATGCCTTCATTTCATCGAGAATTGACTACTGTGATGACTTGTTTGCGGGTGTTTCCATTAATGTTCTTAAGAGGTTACAATACATTCAAAACTCTGCTGCTCGAGTTTTAAGAAGAAAAAGAAAGCATGACCTCATAACACCAGTTTTAGCATCTCTTGTGGTTACCAGTTAAATATAGAACTGACTTTAAGATCTTGCTGCTGACCTTCAAGGCCTTGAATACCCTGGGTCCATCTTACATCAAGGATCTGCTTTGCTGCTACATTTTTATTGTATTGTTTTATGTACAGTATATTTATGTATTTTGATGTATTTTATGTATAATTGTAAAGCGCTTTGTAATTTATTTTAATGAAACGCGCCATACTAAATAAATATATTATTATTATTATTATTATTATTATTATTATTATTATTATTACCACAAGCATGGGTATATCTAGCGTGGGATACATTTTTGGTATTCCACTTCATAAGAGTGAATAACATGAGTGGATAACATGCTTACTGGGATTAGTTTTGAATGTGTCTTTGTTTACATTTAATCCAGTGCACTTTGGTAGTTCAAACAACAACTTTTGGACTCTGACTTCCTTGAGAACAAGTTTAGTCAAGAAATGCCCGTTACCAATCTGCATCAGACTCAACCGAATAGCCTGTAGCCCCTTTATTGCCTCCAGTAACAGTAGGAAACAATAGAGAGGCTGCAAATTGACAGACTGAGCTCAAGGTTCTATCTAAAGATGGTTGTGAAAAGGCCATAAACAGGGTTCGAAATAAATCTGCGTCGATGCACTGTCTGTTAATAGTGAAAGTAAAGACCCATCAGGTATATAAGACCCTGAATTAATTGATTTATTATAAAAAAGTTACACATTTTATTGGTCTTTATTTTAAATATATGCTTGTGGTATAAACAGAATACTGAATGATCGTTCATCATATATGGTTTTTAATACCCTTAGGAGCATGTTCTTACATAAACCACTTGACCCTGTCAGGACTCGTGATTTACTGTGACATCCTCCTTTGGCGAATAAAAACCTTATACCATTAACTATTATTCAGTGTGTGTGTGTATATATATATATATATATATATTATACTTATTAAGTATCTGTTTATATATACCTTCATGTGTCATATTATATAGCCTAAATGTGTTATTAAGGTACCTCTGTTTGTTTCCATTATTTAAGTCCAGTATTTGTTTTTTTTTGTTTTTTTTTTACTATTAAAGATGCATGTGATGTTATATATGTAAGGGTTGTTGGAGGAAAGGGGTACCATTAATACATTCTCCTAATAATCAATGCTCAAGTATTACAATGTTGGAAGCTTTGGCTGTAGTATTAAGAACTTTTTCTCACAACAATTGGACTTTCATATATGACCAAAAAGCATGAACAATATTTATATAATGAATTATACATTTTGGACAGGATGGAAAAATATTTGCTTGAAATGTATCTAGGTTTGCTTTCGTATAGTAAATAAGATGAACAAATGTACACCAAATTAATCTCAGATTTTCATTATCAGTAATTTGATGAGAGTGTTTCCACATTCTGTACCAGACTCAAATTGTTCTCCTTTTATAGGCTAGTGATAACTGTGAAAGTGGCTGCTATTGTCAAGATGGATATTATGAAGATCATAATGGCAAATGCGTTCGTCAGGAAGAATGCACATGCTTGTTTGGGGTCAAAAGCTACTCTGCAGGGGAAACGGTCACAAGTGGATGCAATAATTGGTAGGGTGAAAGACATGTCTAAAGCAGTTTGAATCAAATAGTATCTACAAATATAAATATGTAATATTTCTAAATCTGTTTTTGTTCAGCACTTGCATCAGGGGAAAGTGGAGTTGTACAGAAGAAGAATGCAAAGGAAAATGCCAAGTTTATGGAGATGGACACTTTCAAACCTTTGATTTAAAGTGGTACAGCTACGATGGGAATTGTGAATATACTCTTGTAGAGGTAAGGATCTGTGCATTTCTAAGAGATTCAGAGCTTGATTTTTTGTTATTGCTGGAAATCAAACATTCTCTATTCATAATACCTGTATATTCAAATATGAATATTTACATCAGCCCTTTTTAACAAAGATTTTGGTTTCAATGTGACCATGCAGTTTGTTTGGTTTTAGGATTACTGTGGTTCGAATGGCACTTTCCGAATAGCAGCAGAAAGTGTTCCCTGCTGTGAGGAATCAGTTACATGCTCAAGGGCTATTAAAATTAACTACCAGGTATGGTTGGAATCTTTATTTTTATCTGAGTTCAGTTTTTTAAACTTTTTTATACCGGCTGTCTAATATGATTTGCAATTATACAGGGTGAAGAAATAGAATTACGAGATATGAAAATTTTAGAAAAGAAATCAAACAAATGTGAGTCTGGGACAGCGACAAACTACTCGGTTCATACAGTGGGCCTCTACCTAATTATCACTCTGAAGAATGGCATTACGTTGTTGTGGGACAAGCATACAAGAGTAACCATTATATTGGACCCCAAATGGAAAGTAAGTCTGAATTTACATTTCACTTTTTAATTGAACAAGCAGTATATGATAGACCCAATAAGCAGTTTATCTGTATTTGAAGTTGGACAAGCAGTTCTAAATGGGATGCCACAGTCTCTCATTTACCATAGTGATTATTTCTACATGGTACTAAACAAACTCCATTTTAACTTGGAAATGCCTGTCGTTAATCTGAAATTAGTATCTAATAACAATAAAGACGTGATATAAAGACATGCTATTAGGACCTTGGTGTTCATGATTTGTATGAAACATAAGAAATTCCAAAGACAGGACTTGACTGTAACAACATTTGAACTATATCTCAGTTTTAAACCAGGATCAACACCTGTTTCAACCACAGGTACAGGATTTATTAGAATGTATTAGTATATGTATACGTGATTTCGATTGAGTGTGTTGCAGCTGTGGCACCATTTAGAAAAGCGAAAAATTGTAACGGGGTGCTTGAGCTGACACCTTCAGACAGAAGGGGTACAGTTTTTAAAAAAAATTGATAAAATGTGAAATTAACTTATTTTTTTTTATCATCTTATCTTTTTTAATGGAGAACCAGGTTGTTCTCCTCCTTACATATCTTAGATAGTTTACATTGCACATGTTTTTTTTCTGTTATTTGCAGAATAAAGGTCTCTGTGGTCTCTGTGGAAACTTTGACGGGGACTCTAAAAATGACATGATAACCAGAGGAAAATCAGAAGTTACAAAAGTACTGGAATTTGGCAACAGTTGGAAAGTCAATCCCAGTTGTGCCAATACAGTAAACCAGACATCCCCCTGTGAGAAACACTGGTACTGTAATGCATGGGCAGAGAGAAGGTGCAAGATCATTACTGATGAAATCTTTCAAGAATGTCATAAGAAGGTAAAGATTTAGTGCAATTATTGTTTTCCTGTAGAATCTAAGGTCTAGATTCCCAAAACTTTTACTCCAAATCATCATTAGCTCTGAACCCAAGAGATCAATTTTGTTAAAGCCCCTTATAGGCAACTTTTGTTTCCATGGACTTTGTTATTTTATGCAAATAAAAGTTTGTAAAAAAACTGCAGGGCCTGTTTTCTTTAGAAGTACGTGATGACTCGGTCACTCTTTTATAGAAAATAAAAAATCAAAAATAAACACTTCAGTCATTTATTTTGAGGATTTAATCAGTAGTTCATTTCTTTGGGAAAAGTTTACTTGAAATAGAAACGTATTTATTGTTAAGGGACCAATAAAAGAATAATACATTTATAGTTCATCCATGGGTTTATATTTTACTCTTCATTGTGCATTTTTTTTATATTTAGGTGGACCCCCAGCCATATTATGATGTTTGTGTTAAAGAGTCATGTGTCTGTGAGCTAGGGGGACAATACCTTGGATTTTGCACTGCTGTTGCTGCATATGCGGAGGCTTGCAATGAGGCTGATGTCTGTATAACGTGGCGGACCCCAGATTTGTGCCGTATGTATTGGTGGCCAAGGGCTTTTTTTTTTTTTTAATTCTAACAAAAAATAAGTACATTAAAGTAAAAAAGTGGTAGCACTTCAGGTTACAGAGAATTAATAACCATGCCATTAGTTTTCATGCTTTTTCATATTAACTACCAGTGGAATAAGTGTGTAATTACATGAAATGGTTTGTGTTTTATGATATATTTACCACTAGCTTTTTTCTTGCTCTTACATGTAACAACACTTCGAGTAAGCTGTAATATTTTTTTTTTTTAAATGCAAATACAAGAGGATTAAGTTACTAAAGGAAGTCATTATTTTTTTGTTAATCTAGCATTCCGTAGAATACATTAAATCAATCTTCATAAATGGTAAAGTATTTATATATTTAGACAAGACGGGTTTATAATAAGGGACAGTATAGAAAGATACAGAAGATATCCTTGCACACATAAACGAGCTGAAGTGTGTACACAAAGACATGTTGATGTACTGTTTTATTAGAATCTGTAATGATATGCTAATAAATGTCAAATTAAAACATTTTGATAACTTAACAATGTTATTAAAAAGCCAACAGCAAAATCTCTTTGTTATCTTTATGACTTAATTACTAATTAAGTAGCTTCAGTGTGAATAAATAAAACCATAAAACCAGGTATTAACAGATTTATGTTTTTAATTTTCTATGGGAAACAAAATGCTTCTAGTTGTGTTGTATTTTATACAAATATAACATAGCAAAAGTATAGCTCTCTCTACAAAATTATTTCGTAACCTTTAAGTTGATTAATTTGCCTAAAACTTAGAAGTGATAAAGAAAATAGCAAGTAGCCATCACCTAAATGAGAACAAAGACATGTTTGCTCTTATCTTTAACTCATTAAGACGCTAAATCTGTTGTAAATAAATAAAACAATTGTATAACTAAATGTTGTGATTTCATTACAGCTGTATATTGTGACTATTACAATGATCCAGGAAAATGCAGTTGGCATTACAAACCTTGCGGAACGATTGCCACAAAGACCTGTGGTAATAACGTGATTTCTGAGACGTTCTCTGCAAAGCTTGAAGGTAAATTCATTGTTATGGGTCAACCTTGGTACTAAATTATTTAGTAGCACTATAAATAATCTGGTACGGAGATAAATATGTGAACTATCATGCTCCACTATTCAGCCTAGACGTACTCTATAGAAAATGTAACCTGTGTGCTTTCTTGGCATGTGCTGTCAGATAATGGCTTTTTAAAAGGAAAACAATTGTCATGTATTTCTTGGCCAAATAAGGACCCTGGTTAACTGCTAAATAGACAAGATTGGACACTCTTAATCATTTTTAAACCGTGCCGATATGATGTGGTATACCCGCAGATGCTGCAGTCTTGCTAATTCAATCTTCTCCTTTCATTTTCTGTTTTATGTAGGCTGCTATGCAAAGTGTCCAGACAATAAACCTTATCTTGATGAGAACACAATGCGGTGTTCTGCTTTAGAAGACTGCACCTGTCTTTATAATCAAATAATGCAACCAGGCGAAACCATACAAAATGACTGCAACCAAACTTGGTAAGTTATTTACATACTATTATGATTTAAAATACCACTGTATGGATTTGTATTAACAGTATTGCTTTCAGATTTTTTTTTTTTAAAATGTGTTGTTGCATTAAACCGTTCACTGGCTCAAACTTTTTTTTTTTGCACCATAAATACCATTGAGCCAGTATTTGCAGTGACTCTGAATGGGAAATACTCACATTCCTCTGCTTTTGGGAGAGTGTTTCATGCTGTGAGTGACTGTCTTTCTTGGACAACTTGCACTGATAGCCCAAAGACATTATCTGAAATGACCACATATATTTAAATATACATTATTGCATTATTTTATCATGCTAGCATTGGATAATCATCGTCCACAACATATATGATTAATTTGTCTACGTTTTTTTTTCAGTAAATGCATAAATGGTGTGCCGATATGTAAGTACTTTTCATTACTCAAGTATATCATGAATAAAGGAAATAATCCTGTTTGATATATTACCATCGTCCAGCAGAAAAATTTGACTAATTCTGAAGATGCAGATTTACTTATATCTGTCCCCAAGTCTATGTAACACAAATTTACTCCTGGTGTCTAAGGTAAAGCTATATACCACTGATAACCTTTTTGGGGACAATAAAACACATTTCAAAATAATGAACAATTACATAACTGTACTTAAAAGTATGTGAATTAACTAATTTTTACACAGAGTAATTTATATAAAGCTTAACCTCAGATAAATGACTGTTTCAAATCAATGCACTGAAAATGAAGTATTATTGGTTATATATGTACATATTAGTATATTAGAACAGTTTTTTAATGGTATTATGTTTCCTGTATGAGCAGTCTGCAGTTTTGAGAATGTATATTTCTCATATCTGTATGCCATTCTGTGGTGGTGTTTTTATGTATTTTCTGGAAATAATACATGTGAATAGTTTAACTTATATTGCTCTTCAGCAAATGTTAATGCACTTTATTAAAACATAATATAACTTGTTTATTTACCATTTGTAGGCACAGAATTATCAACAACCACACCCATAACAACCACAACTACAAAAATACCAACAACCACACCCACAACAACCACAACTACAGAAATACCAACAACCACAACTACAGAAACACCAACAACCACAACTATAGAAACACCATCAACCACAACTATAGAAACACCATCAACCACAACTATAGAAACACCATCAACCACAACGATAGAAACACCATCAACCACAACTATAGAAACACCAACAACCACAACTATAGAAACACCATCAACCACAACTATAGAAACACCATCAACCACAACTATAGAAACACCAACAACCACAACTATAGAAACACCATCAACCACAACTATAGAAACACCAACAACCACAACTATAGAAACACCATCAACCACAACTATAGAAACACCAACAACCCCACCCACAACAACCACAACTATAGAAACACCAACAACCACAACTATAGAAACACCATCAACCACAACTATAGAAACACCAACAACCACAACTATAGAAACACCAACAACCACACTGACAACAACTACAACTATAGAGACACCAACAACCACAACTATAGAAACACCAACAACCCAACCTACAACAACCACAACTACAGAAACACCAACAACCACAACTATAGAAACACCATCAACCACAACTATAGAAACACCATCAACCACAACTATAGAAACACCATCAACCACAACGATAGAAACACCATCAACCACAACTATAGAAACACCAACAACCACAACTATAGAAACACCATCAACCACAACTATAGAAACACCAACAACCACAACTATAGAAACACCATCAACCACAACTATAGAAACACCAACAACCCCACCCACAACAACCACAACTATAGAAACACCAACAACCACAACTATAGAAACACCATCAACCACAACTATAGAAACACCAACAACCACAACTATAGAAACACCAACAACCACACTGACAACAACTACAACTATAGAGACACCAACAACCACAACTATAGAAACACCAACAACCCAACCTACAACAACCACAACTATAGAAACACCAACAACCACAACTATAGAAACACCATCAACCACAACTATAGAAACACCAACAACCACAACTATAGAAACACCAACAACCCCACCCACAACAACCACAACTATAGAAACACCAACAACCACAACTATAGAAACACCATCAACCACAACTATAGAAACACCATCAACCACAACTATAGAAACACCAACAACCCCACCCACAACAACCACAACTATAGAAACACCATCAACCACACCCACAACAACCACAACTACAGAAACACCATCAACCACAACTATAGAAACACCAACAACCACAACTATAGAAACACCAACAACACCACCCACAACAACCACAACTATAGAAACACCAACAACCACAACTATAGAAACACCATCAACCACAACTATAGAAACACCAACAACCACAACTATAGAAACACCAACAACCACACTGACAACAACTACAACTATAGAGACACCAACAACCACAACTATAGAAACACCAACAACCCCACCTACAACATCAACTATAGAAACACCAACAACCACAACTATAGAAACACCAACAACCACAACTATAGAAACACCATCAACCACAACTATAGAAACACCATCAACCACAACTATAGAAACACCAACAACCCCACCCACAACAACCACAACTATAGAAACACCAACAACCACAACTATAGAAACACCATCAACCACAACTATAGAAACACCAACAACCACAACTATAGAAACACCAACAACCACACTGACAACAACTACAACTATAGAGACACCAACAACCACAACTATAGAAACACCAACAACCCCACCTACAACAACCACAACTATAGAAACACCAACAACCACAACTATAGAAACACCATCAACCACAACTATAGAAACACCAACAACCACAACTATAGAAACACCATCAACCACAACTATAGAAACACCAACAACCCCACCCACAACAACCACAACTATAGAAACACCATCAACCACAACTATAGAAACACCATCAACCACAACTATAGAAACACCAACAACCCCACCCACAACAACCACAACTATAGAAACACCAACAACCACAACTATAGAAACACCATCAACCACAGCTATAGAAACACCAACAACCACAACTATAGAAACACCAACAACCACACTGACAACAACTACAACTATAGAGACACCAACAACCACAACTATAGAAACACCAACAACCCCACCTACAACAACCACAACTATAGAAACACCAACAACCACAACTATAGAAACACCATCAACCACAACTATAGAAACACCATCAACCACAACTATAGAAACACCAACAACAACAACTATAGAAACACCATCAACCACAACTATAGAAACACCAACAACACCACCTACAACAACCACAACTATAGAAACACCATCAACCACAACTATAGAAACACCATCAACCACAACTATAGAAACACCATCAACCACAACTATAGAAACACCAACAACCACAACTATAGAAACACCATCAACCACAACTATAGAAACACCAACAACCACAACTATAGAAACACCATCAACCACAACTATAGAAACACCAACAACCCCACCTACAACAACTACAACTATAGAGACACCAACAACCACAACTATAGAAACACCATCAACCACAACTATAGAAACACCAACAACAACAACTATAGAAACACCAACAACCACAACTATAGAAACACCAACAACCACAACTATAGAAACACCAACAACCACACCCACAACAACCACAACTACAGAAACACCAACAACCACAACTATAGAAACACCAACAACCACAACTATAGAAACACCATCAACCACAACTATAGAAACACCAACAACCCCACCCACAACAACCACAACTATAGAAACACCAACAACCACAACTATAGAAACACCATCAACCACAACTATAGAAACACCAACAACCACAACTATAGAAACACCAACAACCACACTGACAACAACTACAACTATAGAGACACCAACAACCACAACTATAGAAACACCATCAACCACAACTATAGAAACACCAACAACAACAACTATAGAAACACCAACAACCACAACTATAGAAACACCAACAACCACAACTATAGAAACACCAACAACCACACCCACAACAACCACAACTACAGAAACACCAACAACCACAACTATAGAAACACCAACAACCACAACTATAGAAACACCATCAACCACAACTATAGAAACACCAACAACCCCACCCACAACAACCACAACTATAGAAACACCAACAACCACAACTATAGAAACACCATCAACCACAACTATAGAAACACCAACAACCACAACTATAGAAACACCAACAACCACACTGACAACAACTACAACTATAGAGACACCAACAACCACAACTATAGAAACACCAACAACCCCACCTACAACAACCACAACTATAGAAACACCAACAACCACAACTATAGAAACACCATCAACCACAACTATAGAAACACCAACAACCACAACTATAGAAACACCATCAACCACAACTATAGAAACACCAACAACCCCACCCACAACAACCACAACTATAGAAACACCATCAACCACAACTATAGAAACACCATCAACCACAACTATAGAAACACCAACAACCCCACCCACAACAACCACAACTATAGAAACACCAACAACCACAACTATAGAAACACCATCAACCACAACTATAGAAACACCAACAACCACAACTATAGAAACACCAACAACCACACTGACAACAACTACAACTATAGAGACACCAACAACCACAACTATAGAAACACCAACAACCCCACCTACAACAACCACAACTATAGAAACACCAACAACCACAACTATAGAAACACCATCAACCACAACTATAGAAACACCATCAACCACAACTATAGAAACACCAACAACAACAACTATAGAAACACCATCAACCACAACTATAGAAACACCAACAACACCACCTACAACAACCACAACTATAGAAACACCATCAACCACAACTATAGAAACACCATCAACCACAACTATAGAAACACCATCAACCACAACTATAGAAACACCATCAACCACAACTATAGAAACACCATCAACCACAACTATAGAAACACCATCAACCACAACTATAGAAACACCACCAACAACCACAACTATAGAAACACCATCAACCACAACTATAGAAACACCAACAACCCCACCTACAACAACTACAACTATAGAGACACCAACAACCACAACTATAGAAACACCATCAACCACAACTATAGAAACACCAACAACCACAACTATAGAAACACCAACAACCACAACTATAGAAACACCAACAACCACAACTATAGAAACACCAACAACCACACCCACAACAACCTCAACTACAGAAACACCAACAACCACAACTATAGAAACACCAACAACCACAACTATAGAAACACCAACAACCACACTGACAACAACTACAACTATAGAGACACCAACAACCACAACTATAGAAACACCAACAACCACAACTACAGAAACACCAACAACCACAACTATAGAAACACCATCAACCACAACTATAGAAACACCAACAACCACAACTATAGAAACACCAACAACCACAACTATAGAAACACCAACAACCACAACTATAGAAACACCATCAACCACAACTATAGAAACACCAACAACCACAACTATAGAAACACCATCAACCACAACTATAGAAACACCAACAACCCCACCCACAACAACCACAACTATAGAAACACCATCAACCACAACTATAGAAACACCATCAACCACAACTATAGAAACACCAACAACCCCACCCACAACAACCACAACTATAGAAACACCAACAACCACAACTATAGAAACACCATCAACCACAACTATAGAAACACCAACAACCACAACTATAGAAACACCAACAACCACACTGACAACTACAACTATAGAGACACCAACAACCACAACTATAGAAACACCAACAACCCCACCTACAACAACCACAACTATAGAAACACCATCAACCACAACTATAGAAACACCATCAACCACAACTATAGAAACACCATCAACCACAACTATAGAAACACCAACAACCACAACTATAGAAACACCATCAACCACAACTATAGAAACACCAACAACACCACCTACAACAACCACAACTATAGAAACACCAACAACCACAACTATAGAAACACCATCAACCACAACTATAGAAACAGCATCAACCACAACTATAGAAACACCAACAACCACAACTATAGAAACACCATCAACCACAACTATAGAAACACCATCAACCACAACTATAGAAACACCAACAACCACAACTATAGAAACACCATCAACCACAACTATAGAAACACCAACAACCCCACCTACAACAACTACAACTATAGAGACACCAACAACCACAACTATAGAAACACCAACAACCCCACCCACAACAACCACAACTATAGAAACACCAACAACCACAACTATAGAAACACCATCAACCACAACTATAGAAACACCAACAACCACAACTATAGAAACACCATCAACCACAACTATAGAAACACCAACAACCACAATTATAGAAACACCATCAACCACAACTATAGAAACACCAACAACCCCACCCACAACAACCACAACTATAGAAACACCAACAACCACAACTATAGAAACACCAACAACCACAACTATAGAAACACCATCAACCACAACTATAGAAACACCATCAACCACAACTATAGAAACACCAACAACCCCACCCACAACAACCACAACTATAGAAACACCAACAACCACACTGACAACAACTACAACTATAGAGACACCAACAACCACAACTATAGAAACACCAACAACCCCACCTACAACAACCACAACTATAGAAACACCAACAACCACACTGACAACAACTACAACTATAGAGACACCAACAACCACAACTATAGAAACACCAACAACCCCACCTACAACAACCACAACTATAGAAACACCAACAACCACAACTATAGAAACACCATCAACCACAACTATAGAAACACCAACAACCACAACTATAGAAACACCAACAACCACAACTATAGAAACACCATCAACCACAACTATAAAAACACCAACAACCCCACCTACAACAACCACAACTATAGAAACACCAACAACCACAGTGACAACAACTACAACTATAGAGACACCAACAACCACAACTATAGAAACACCAACAACCCCACCCACAACAACCACAACTATAGAAACACCAACAACCACAACTATAGAAACACCATCAACCACAACTATAGAAACACCAACAACCAGAACTATAGAAACACCAACAACCCCACCTACAACAACCACAACTATAGAAACACCAACAACCACAACTATAGAAACACCATCAACCACAACTATAGAAACACCATCAACCACAACTATAGAAACACCAACAACCCCACCCACAACAACCACAACTATAGAAACACCATCAACCACACCCACAACAACCACAACTACAAAAACACCATCAACCACAACTATAGAAACACCAACAACCACAACTATAGAAACACCATCAACCACAACTATAGAAACACCAACAACACCACCCACAACAACCACAACTATAGAAACACCAACAACCACAACTATAGAAACACCATCAACCACAACTATAGAAACACCAACAACCACAACTATAGAAACACCAACAACCACACTGACAACAACTACAACTATAGAGACACCAACAACCACAACTATAGAAACACCAACAACCCCACCTACAACAACCACAACTATAGAAACACCAACAACCACAACTATAGAAACACCATCAACCACAACTATAGAAACACCATCAACCACAACTATAGAAACACCAACAACCACAACTATAGAAACACCATCAACCACAACTATAGAAACACCAACAACCCCACCCACAACAACCACAACTATAGAAACACCAACAACCACAACTATAGAAACACCAACAACCACAACTATAGAAACACCAACAACCACACTGACAACAACTACAACTATAGAGACACCAACAACCACAACTATAGAAACACCAACAACCCCACCTACAACAACCACAACTATAGAAACACCAACAACCACAACTATAGAAACACCATCAACCACAACTATAGAAACACCAACAACCACAACTATAGAAACACCATCAACCACAACTATAGAAACACCAACAACCCCACCCACAACAACCACAACTATAGAAACACCATCAACCACAACTATAGAAACACCATCAACCACAACTATAGAAACACCAACAACCCCACCCACAACAACCACAACTATAGAAACACCAACAACCACAACTATAGAAACACCATCAACCACAACTATAGAAACACCAACAACCACAACTATAGAAACACCAACAACCACACTGACAACAACTACAACTATAGAGACACCAACAACCACAACTATAGAAACACCAACAACCACAACTATAGAAACACCAACAACCACAACTATAGAAACACCATCAACCACAACTATAGAAACACCATCAACCACAACTATAGAAACACCAACAACAACAACTATAGAAACACCATCAACCACAACTATAGAAACACCAACAACACCACCTACAACAACCACAACTATAGAAACACCATCAACCACAACTATAGAAACACCATCAACCACAACTATAGAAACACCATCAACCACAACTATAGAAACACCATCAACCACAACTATAGAAACACCATCAACCACAACTATAGAAACACCATCAACCACAACTATAGAAACACCAACAACCACAACTATAGAAACACCATCAACCACAACTATAGAAACACCAACAACCCCACCTACAACAACCACAACTATAGAAACACCAACAACCACAACTATAAAGACACCAACAACCACAACTATAGAAACACCAACAACCACAACTATAGAAACACCAACAACCCTACCTACAACAACCACAACTATAGAAACACCAACAACCACACCCACAACAACCACAACTATAGAAACACCAACAACCACAACTATAGAAACACCATCAACATCAACTATAGAAACACCAACAACCCCACCTACAACAACCACAACTACAGAAACACCAACAACCCCACCTACAACAACCACAACTATAGAGACACCAACAACCACAACTATAGAAACACCAACAACCACACCCACAACAACCACAACTATAGAGACACCAACAACCACAACTATAGAAACACCAACAACCACACTGACAACAACCACCACTATAGAAACACCAACGACCACAACTATAGAAACACCAAAAACCACACCCACGACAACTACAACTACAGAATCGCCCACAACAACAACAACCACAGAAATAACAACAGGTATTTAATACTTATATGATAATTCTGTATGTTAAATGTGAATAATATGGATAATGGGCTATTCATTAAAGCCACAGGGTCAATTTCTGTGTACCAAATTTAGTACACTAGATTCACCCAACTGGGGGGTTAAGTGAGTTTGATCTACTTGCTTGGACTAATGTTAGTACCATTGATAATCCCAATTGCAGCATGCATTAACATATGCAGAGCCCAATGGGGTGGTGTAGAATGTGCTGCAAATATACACTTTTTTACAGCCTATGCATTGTGTATGGTGGATTCAATTATATTTGCACTATAACGCACACAGAAAATGTTTCTTCAAATTGTCTTCAGATCCTGGTTTATATTTTCTGTATACGGGTCTATAGGTTGGTTCCCATGATCAGTCTAACTTGGTCCCCTTGATCAGATTAGTTAAACTAATTAACTGGATCTTCCAATTAGTACGCTGCAATTGGGAATCATTCTGTTCAGTTCCTGGGGATTTTCTAGTCTTGAAGTTAGTCTGCCTAAAGCGGACTAAAGCACTGGTACGCTGCTGTTCGCTAGTCTCTTATAGCTGTATGCAACACTTTAATGGTGTTTCAGCTATGCTGCTTTTATTAATGGCTCTAACATCCTTATAACCCCCCCTTATTAATATGAATTACTGTAACTCATTTTAATGGGTAAAGAAATCTTACAGACATCATGTCTCTACCAGCAGAAGCAAAAGGCAAAAATAAAATGAAACCCTTTATTTAATTATACTGAAAATTCAACCAAAACTTAACCAATGGCATTCCTGCTACTGAATCTGATGTAGTCAAATGTTCTTTTCACAAGATCTTAGTAATTTACACTCCCTCATCACAGCCATTCCCCACACAACTCAGGAGAACTGAAAATTCAGTGGGCATCCTCCGATCCCACGACCAAGCCTGTTTGCTCTTTACACCCAGGAACTTGAGAGAGGATGTCAGTGAGCTACTGTCAGCCCTGCAGGTGTCCGTTTGCCTTTACCAGGCGCCTGGCCAGTAGGGTCCACTGTAGCGCAATGAGGGCAAACTCCCTGACAGTTTTGCCTCTAACCTGTAGGAGCGCTACAGCCAATGGAACCTCTCTCTGAAATCCCCTTTGCGACTTTGCATGGACATCACAGCCATAGATTTACCAGTTGAGCAACTTGGGGACCCCTTGAGCACAGTAATCTGATTCTAATATGTGATTGGTTGATTTCAACACTGTTAGCGCTATTGACCATAGCATACACTTAAAGAAAAAAAAAACCCTAAGTAGTTATAGTTTCTAAGTTGTATTTTCTAGCAAGTCTTCAACATTTCAAGATATTGTTTCAAGTTGTTTATTAAGGCATCATCAGATGGCTACAAAGTAGCAGTTTTTCAGACCTTTATGATACAACCTAGAATGCTAGATTCAATTAAAAAATATTTTTATAATAACATATCAATAAATCTTGTGTTGTTATAATGATGTGATTCATTACCAGTATTACCAGCACCAAAAACCACTTATTTTTAGTTGTCTTGAGCAAAATAGATATGAATTTCACTGACCTGTTGTTTATTTTCTTCTTTGTCACATTTATTAATACAATGTGCTTCCTTTACAGGAACAACTGCAAGGCCAACTGTTGTAACTATGATAGGTAACTATTACAATAAAAATATTTAATCAATCCCAATACAGTGCAATTTAAAAAGAAACATTTGTAAAAATAATTATACTTTTGCTACATCTTGTTTAAGCAACAAAAATGTGTGCATGAATGCCTGCCTTAATCAATTGTTTTATCTTTTTTAAATTTCTGTAACAGGATCTACATCCACTATAGGTAATGTATATATGTTTTCATACATGTCTGCTTCACAAAGAATTAAACAAAAAAAACTGTTTAACATTTTTGTGGCATATTTTGAGGAGAGTAAACTTGGAGCTTGTCTGTATTTTTTTTTTATGAGGAGAATAAAATAAGTGTTATAAATTACAGACAATGTTAGCTATAAATGACCCTGTCTGCAACTTAATTATATCTTACTAGTTTATAATATATGCTTTTTTTGCTTCTTAAAACATTTGCAAACAGTATTTATTTCTATGAATTTACAATAGGTAATTAACCCTGTGCATAATATTTGAATACAAATACATAAACTATTTTTTATAACAAAGTATGTTGGGTTTTTTTTTCTCAGGCACACCAGACAAATATATCAATGGTGTGACACATCTGGACACATAAACAGGAAAAAGAGGGATTTAGTGATACCCCCATATACTGCGTGATTTCTAAATTTTAAAGGGGGGTGGGGTTAGTTGGGAATTCAATGCAGATTAAAGGACTGAACTGCCATTAGTTATTTTTCAGAAACAAAAACAAAGCTTTTTTAATATATATATATATATATTTTTTTAATTAATGTTCAATTATTTGACTTAAATAGTAAAAAAGAGAGTCAGTTTTCAAATACATGACTTAATACCAACGTTATATTAAAAATAACTTTAAAGTTATGTAGACATATTTCATATACTGACACTAACATGTAAAAATAACATATGCATATATAAATATGAATGTATCTTAAATAAGGAACATTAAACGTTCCCAGAAGAATTCATGGTGTTTTCCGTGAAGCATGTTGTCAGTGGAAAGGCTGTAGGAACAATGGATATTAGCAAGACAGATATTTCACATATTTAAAGAGGGAAACGTGTTACAGACAAGATAATATTTTCATAGAACTATTAATACATTTGTAATGTGCTTTCCATGATGGAGCTCTGCTAACAGTAAGTTAAGCAGCGGCACGACTACAGCATAAAATACATAAACTAACTTGAGATCAAAAGGCAGTCAACAAATGTGATTTAACAGTTTATTTACAGAAAAAGAAAAAATGCTCGATCGAAAAAGAAAATTGGAGCAATCAAGAAAATAGAAAAGACTTTTTGGAATATTTAATGTGTATATACAACCCAATTGGGATTGTGTTGACCATTGGTTGGTTCCTCTGTCAATCTTACCATGCAGCGACCAACGAGAACCAGCGAGGAGTTTTTTTATTTTTTTGCTCAATAAGCCATTTTAAACAGAATAACTGGAGCCCTGTGAAAATCTTTTTTTATATAATTGATAGTTTTATTTGGGGAAGAATTATTTCATTTTATCCGTTGAAAATGAGCTTTCTTAACACAGCAGGAAGGCAGAATATAAACCCAGTACAATTATTTGGGAAATTAAAAAAAGAAAAATCCTGTAAAATTATTTGTGGCAATAAAACTATTTGAACTGAATCTCACTAGTCTAAATTATTTGACAGAGGCTGGGTTGCAAAAAATAAGTAAGCAGGACAAAAGAGTGAAGCGGGGATTATTGAAACAGGTATTGCACAAGCCCATATGACCGACAGAGCTATTGCACATGTGCATATGACCAAGGAATGCATTTTTCAAAGGGATGCATTTTCTGACGTTACACCATCAACATGTCTGTCCTGGGCAAATGAACAAGCCTTAATCGAGCCCTGTTAAAATATGACATCAATCTATAACATTTTATTGTTTGCTTTTAAATTTGAAGCTTATATTTTATAACATGTTGATGTTTCTTTCAAAATAATTTAAATAATGAATCCCTTTCTATTTTCAACAGTAACATCACCACAAGTGCAATCAACAACAACAGGTACTTGGAATTGTAGAGTTGAATGGAAATTGCTCTTAAGCACTCTTTCCCTTGTATGATGGCCCTACTAACTAAACTAACTAACTAACGAAAGTCAAGTTCTAAAAATATCTGCAAAAATGAGTATTTATTTCCATGATTTTACAATAGGTAATTAAAAAAATACATTTACTATTTTTATAGCTAAGTGCATTTGTTTTCTTCCCTAGTAACAACAGGAAAAGTTATCAAAGATGAGACACATTTGGAGTTTAAGAAAATCAGAAAAAAAGAAAAAAAAAGGAAATACAGTGGGATTAAGCAGAAAAATGTAATTGTTATTCCCGTCTGGTATGAAATCTCCTTCGAAGGGGATATAGTGGGGCGGTTGTACGTATGTCACAAGTCTCCCTTTTTTTTTGAGAGCTGCTTATCCAATTGTCATGAAACTTCATATTATGATTATTTAGGTTAAGTTTAGAATATCGGATCCTAGAAATATACAGGGTGTCTGTGCATCTGCATGTCGCTTTTACGTATATTTGGAGAACCGCTTGTACAATTATTAAAAAACTGAGTTATTGATTAATATGAGGTTCTGGAGAAATATGGGGTAGTCTTTATGTCCATTCGTCCACCAGTCTGTATGCCACACTTACATTTTTGCATTAATCTGGAGAATTGCTTATCAAATTGTGATTAAACATTGAATTGGTAATTGTTATTTTATACTATTCTGTAATACAGTTGATGTATGCCAGGGTCAACAACTTTTTCATTATACTGAGCTCTAATTTTGAATTTACAGCCGCGGCAGGGGGTGTACAGTATGTTTCTGGCATACTTATTTCACGTTACAGAGCTGAAATGAGACACAGTGGTACATCTCCCAATCTCGTAACTACAGGCTAGGTTCTGTAGGGATATCGAAGTTAGGGTACCAGTCTAGTGATTTGAGGGCAGCCAGCTTTTGACTGGCTTGTTTAGTTTTGGCAGGAGCAGCATTGTCACGTATTTCATGTTACAGAGCTGGAATATTAGTAATGTTATTGTAATATGTGATTGGTTGACTTTTACTCATTGGGGACACGTATCAAGATCAACCGGCGCAGTGCTAAATTGGCAGAGTGTAAAGTAGTGCTCTGCCGCGGCACAAATTTTACTCCTTCCCAAATGTATAAACCAAGAAAATTAAAAAAAGAAAAATACTGTACAATTATTTGTGGCAATAAAACTATTTCATCTCAATCTCACTAGTTTAAATGATTTCACAGAGGCTGGAGTGCAAAAAATAAGTAGACAGGACAAAAGAATGAGGCAAAACCTTGAGTTATTGTCTCTGAAAAAAATAGTCGAGCAGGGCTAGGGTATTATTTAAACATGTATCTTTTTGATATAATGTAATATAAAGCAATTTGCTACCATGTTAAACATATATTTAGAACAGTCAATTCAGAGGTTTGCACCCCACAATTTTATATATTCAATGTTCTTGTTTTAGGCAAAGAATCATGTAAACCGAAGACCTCTAATAAAACTATACAGATCGAAGATTGTTCAGCAGTTGTGACAGTGACCGAATGTGAAGGCCAATGCCAATCTGGATCAAGGTATGTAAATGACCATGTTGCACAAACAAGAGTGTTCAAGCTTCTTTGTCAGAATGTATTCAAAGCTCATATATAATTAACACATTCAAAATTGTCCAAAATCAACTCATAACTTTCACCATATTTATTGCGCCTTAATAAATGACATTAGGTTTGCTTACAGATAGCATTTTTAGTTGTGAGATGGTACGCATATTCAAACCTTTTGCTTATATTTGAGTAATTTTTCTGAGCTGTTTCATACATCTTTTTCTGTGCTCTGTATATCAGTGTTTTGCACTGTGAAGATCATCATTTGTAATTATAGTCTTGTGTCTCATCTCATAACCATAAACAATGTAATTTACAGTAATACTAAATAGAAACTTTTTACATGGCCAGGTGTGTGTGTGCACTATTAACACACAGTTTTGATTCTATATTTATTCATTTCATTGTGGCCTCTATCCACTAATTATATGGTAATTTAAATTTGATAGGACTGCAATTTAAAATCTGCATTACGATGTATTTTATATCAGGACCTTCACAATGCTGCTTTTTAGTGCAGTGATTCATAGCATACAACTGACAGGCCTCACCAATGTACTGTATACCTTCAGTGTTTCCTTAAATAGCTGACCAAAAACTGCTTGTGTATTAATCAAACATATTTAATGTATACGGTCAAACACTGATACTCACTTGGGTTTTTATTTTTTTAGCTTCTTTTTAAACACGGATTCCAGTTCCGGATCTATGATGACAATTTGCAAGTGTTGCCAGCCAAAGACTGAAGAAAAAAGAATTGCAACTTTGGCCTGCTCTGGATCTAATACCAGGCGTTTTGAGTACACTTATGTAACAGGCTGTAACTGTGAGGACTGTCCTGGGAAATAATTTCCAATGCAAAACATTTCTCTTATTGTATTTCCAGTAACAAGCTGATGAAGTTAAATTACAATGAAACTCTTTCTGGTGATGGTATTATTAGGGCGCCTCTGTTTACTTTAAACTACTGAAATCAATAAAACTTCTTGCATATGATTACTGCGTATCTTATTTATTCAACACATACATGTGAAGGGAGATTGGTCAATATGAGGTCCTTTAATTCCTGGTAAGGACCTTGAATGTTATCATTCAAACTTTGTTTAATCACTGTTCCAAATCAATCTTCCAGAAAACACGTAAATACAGTATTCGTGTATTCTACCTTTTTTTCTGCTAGATGAAAGAACATCTCTGAATGTTGTCTGTCAATGTAGTCTGCTTCCTAACTCTGATTCAATTTAATTTAAGAAATAAAGTAAAAATAAAAAAATAAAATAAAATACACGAGAATAGTGTTTGCTGTCAGCAGCAACAGAGTAACCACAATAGCAACTAGTCTCCGGTTTGAATCAAACAGGATGCAGTCTGATTACTTTCAGCAATGTTATTTCAGCATATCACAGTAACAACACAGAATGTTGCTCTCTTCCCTAACAAAGCCAGGAGGAGGCTTTGAATAAACTCTATGAACACACTGTGAACAAGTTTCTGAACAAACTATGATCAGCATTAGCACATGCAGACTACTAAATGTTTAAAATTACTAAAATTTTAGGACCTAACAGTAACTTAAATATTGAAACTACAGAAATACACAAACATGCACTGAAATCCTAATTAGCTGTATTTCTATTCTTTTACATGTTTTACAAACAGTTCACAATACATGTTCACTTTTGTGTACGAGGTACCTGAACTGAAGAGCAGCTCCTTGTAAGTAGATGATTTTTTTCCCAGTATTGAGGTATTATTAAGGCTATTGAAAATACCCACGACACGACATAGTCCACCTCTGGGGTAATGAAGCCTGAAGGTTACCAGACCAACGTTTGTATCATTAGCAACAAAAAATAGTGCTGCATAAAATCACGAAAGAAACCAAACAGAAAAAACTACCCAAATGTTTTAATGTATCCATTTTCTAATAGCAATAAAACCTGAAGAAGAGGGCTTTACTGTCTGGTAAGACCCTTCTCGTTATATTAAATCAAATCTGTAAGATTCATTATGAACTTTAAACTTAAGTACTAATGGGCAGACAACGACTGATTTTTTTTTTGTCCCCCATTGTCAGTCATCTTTTGTTTTTTCTACTTTACATAGGTGGTTTTAACTTGTACACCTTTCGCATTCATTTGTATGACGCTGGGTGAAAAGCCTGGTTTACCCGAGTGAAAAACTGAGTGACTGGAAACCCCAAAAAGCATTTTACACAAGACATTTTTCTTGAGCTAAAAAAACAAACACGCATGGAAACCCCATGATTGACTATTATTTCAATTACAAATACACAGCTATGGCCAAGAGTTTTGCATCACCTGGAATTTTAGGATTAAGACATACTTTAAAAAAAAAACTATATGAACATAATTTACATATTTTATTTAACATCATGTAATCAAGAAATTACAAAATGATATCACAAAAGTCCACTGGAAGCCACAATAATAGTACAGTATTTTCACGTTAGATTTCTAAATGTCTTTTTATTTTTGTCAGTTTTTCATTAAGTATATGCAAATATGTAAACTGTAAACAAACTACATTTTAATCTCTTCATAAACTTGATCCCAAATGTATTACATTTTTTTTTTTACAGAAAACAGGGGCTTTATAACTCTGAAATCTAATATTGGTTTTGAAATTGTTTATAACTGAATAATTCTTTGTGATTTTCTTTTAAATCTTGCATTTTTATAAATAACTAATAATTTAATTTGTATTGGATATAATGTGGGTTTTGAAAGTTAGACAGGTTAAACCACTACCACAACCTATTATTCAAATATTTAATATATAATGATTGTTGAGTAATATCTGTTCATCAAAAGATATTAAACAGGATATCCTGTACATGGGGATATCCTGGATGGGGATGAACATCCTTGAAAACTGGCAAATATTTGGGCATCTCAGCTAACAAATCACATGTATTTCTTTAACTACAGAATATCTGGGGTGAAAACATTCAATTTCTGTATGGACTTTCTTTAACACGTCTTTGAAGATCTCATTTTAATTGATTTATATTCTTGATTGGTTTGACTAATGAAGACTGAATATGATTAACCATTCTATGTGTGTTCCAAGAAGTTCTGCATGTTGTTGATTTCACTCGTGGTGACAAACTTTTTCACATTACAGACACCAGACTGGCTGTGATTTTGGGGTCTATGTTAATAATATAAACAGTAGCAGATCTAAATACTCTATAACCATAACTATATGAGCCCAGCTGGGGTTTTCTCCTGGGGTGATTTATTGGCCAACTTAATAATTACAATAAAAATACAGTGAAACAAAGTCCTGTTTTAACCTGATTTAATGAACAGGTAACCCTTTGTTGATTTCACATCAGCCTCTTCCATGACACATCTGCAATATCTGCACAAATAATAATTTGGAGTCTAAAGATTTTAAAGACCCTTTCATATCCCTGTACAGGTCATCTCACATTACCAAATGCTTGTAAGTGACTTAATGGTAGCCATCTCCCCTCTGAGCAGTAATGTGGTCCTATAACCTAATCAGTACTGAGCAAGAATCTGTTTATTATATTTACCATTTAAAAAATTCAACACAGCAAAATAATGAAGAATGACCAAATATATTTAAATTTAAAGAAACATTTGATACAAAGATGTTAGTTAATAGACATTTTAATTATTTAAAAGTCATTTTTTTACCTCCTGGAGAGCTTGTCTATCTTAGTTGATAAATTAATAACAGTATATCAAAAGGGATAAAATAAAAAGTAAAACAAAAAAACAAACAAAAAAACTGTAACCTGATATTTGAATTGCGTGTGTTTGTTTTTCTAAGGATAAAAAAGTAGTCAGAAATGACAAATTTGAAAATATCAAAAATCAATTAATCTAGATTTTGGAAACACAATAAAATCTCCAATATTTCCTGACTTTCACATTTAAAAAAATCCTTCCTGAATTATTCAGTTTAAACATTTGAATTAACAAAATAAATAAGCATATCAAATAACTAAATGTAAATTCAGAAGTACTTTAATGTACATAATATTTCCATTGATATAAGAGTTCCTCCAAAATTATCAACTTGAATCATGCATTGTGGTATCTGCAGCCATTAGATTTTATGAAAACCAGTGCAGGCATAATCGCATGGTAAGAGGACAGTGAGTGAAAGCTTATAGTCAAATGCATTCTGAAACATACATCGGATGCTAGAATTGAATACTATAATAAAAGCTTGGTGAATATTGGTACAAAATCAAGGAGGCTATCATGTATTGTGTGACAGACTGTTAAATGAAATGTATAATGTAAATGTATAGTATAGGCATGGGAATGTTTCAAGTGATATAAAAATGTCAGAATTGTTTTTATCAAAAAGCGTACACTGCCCTCGACCCCCGAAGCTGGAGCCAGTCTGGAGCTTGATCAGGGGGTCTCCACCAGCTCTGCAACTAGCCTGGAGCTGGATCAGGGGGTCTCCACCAGCTCTGCAACTAGCCTGAAGCTGGATCAGGCAGTCTCCATCAGCTCTGTAACTAGCCTGGAGCTGGATCAGGCGGTCTCCACCAGCTCTGTAACTAGCCTGGAGCTGGATCAGGGAGTCTCCACCAGCTCTGTAATGAGCCTGGAGCTAGATCAGGGGGTCTCCACCAGCTCTGTAACTAGCTTGGAGCTGGATCAGGGGGTCTCCACCAGCTCTGTAACTAGCCTGGAGCTGGATCAGGGGGTCTCCACCAGCTCTGTAACTAGCCTGGAGCTGCATCATGCGGTCTCCACCAGCTCTGTAACTAGCCTGGAGCTGGATCAGGCGGTCTCCACCAGCTCTGCAACTAGCCTGGAGCTGGATCAGGGGGTCTCCACCAGCTCTGTAACTAGCCTGGAGCTGGATCAGGGGGTCTCCACCAGCTCTGTAACTAGCCTGGAGCTGGATCAGGCGGTCTCCACCAGCTCTGCAACTAGCCTGGAGCTGCATCAGGCGGTCTCCACCAGCTCTGTAACTAGCCTGGAGCTGGATCAGGCGGTCTCCACCAGCTCTGTAACTAGCCTGGAGCTGGATCAGGGGGTCTCCACCAGCTCTGTAACTAGCCTGGAGCTGCATCAGGCGGTCTCCACCAGCTCTGTAACTAGCCTGGAGCTGGATCAGGCGGTCTCCACCAGCTCTGTAACTAGCCTGGAGCTGGATCAGGGGGTCTCCACCAGCTCTGTAACTAGCCTGGAGCTGGATCAGGCGGTCTCCACCAGCTCTGTAACTAGCCTGGAGCTGGAGCTGAGCTCCCGGAGCCACCCTGCAGCCAGAGCTATCAAAGCTGGATCAGGGCCAACCCTAATTTAATGTACAAAGTTGTTTTTTTTATACTATTTACCATTGGAAGACACCTATTTTGATATGTTTGATTACATAGTTACCTTGACGTCCTTATGTTATTCAAATTAGGCTGGACGAAATGCAATATAAGAGACCCCAAGAAGTGTGGCACTATCTATGCTGCATGTGTTGGTGTTTGTCCCAAGTAACAACATGAAGCTTGCAGTGATAGTCCTTCTGAGTGGACTTTCTCTACTCAAAGGTAAGTCATCCTTATGTTTAAAATAGATTCATGTTTACAATAGGTATAAAGTATGTCAGCTAAGCACTTGTATGCAGGATTATAAGGGGGGTATAGAATAATGTTTTAGGTAATGTCAGCCTTCAGTATCATGTTAAATAAAAAGTAAAGCATGTTAATGCGTATGCTTCTTCTTGTCTTTACTAGGCGTCATTACAGCCACCAGTGAGTCTAATGGTAAGTTACTGTAAACTTTTTAGTCTTAGGAACATTTTGTAACCCAGTCTAAAAACAAACTTACTGTTTATCCTGAGAGAATTCTTATTACAGACTACTGTAATTACAGTCCTCTTTAAATAGTTTTATTATATTTCATACTTGTATTTTCAGGCATTCCAAAGGGTATTGGAGACATGATTGCTTCTGATGAGGAAATAGGTATGTAAAAGTTCCAATTATTTTATAAATTCAGATCAAACTCAGTCAATTCTGTTACAAACATTTATACAATGAACTACACAAACACAAGGACATGTTATCATTTGGATTTATGTAAACTGTACAACATTAGTATTAGTACAAAGGAATGTGTTTAATTACACATTAAACTATGGATATTTACACCTGGAAGTTATCAAATAATTTATCAAGGACAGAAGACATGCTATTCAGCATTTTGATGGGTTTACTGTATCTTGTCCGGCTTATTAGCTGGGATCCTAGACATGGTGTCATACTTTGCACATGCTCAGTGGTTACCTTAGTGTCGTAAAGATGAAAAGGGAAAAAAGGGACACTTGAGAGACACCAACCAGTCGCCACACATGGCATTAAATTAACAAGAACAGAGATGTCAACTTTTTAAGAGCGTGTAACAAGTCAGTTCAGCCAGGGTGTGTCGTTCAGTGCTTTTCTTAGCACACTTTTATTTGTATTTAAAAAGGTTCACAAAACAAAATACCAAAAAGTAAATTCTCTCACAGATCTCTAATCGATTTAACAATGCTCTCTTTACACTGGTGTTAAGGAAATCTGCATCAAATTCAATTGTAGTAATGTCAATAATGCCAATGTTAAGGCAGCTATTTCATCATAGTCAGTTGTTTGTTTTTATTTACTGTGATGGAAATGAATAAATTGTTAATGCATAGTTTTTAACATACATTTGCATTTTCACGTTTATAGTACATACTTTTTCATTTGTTTTAAAAAATTTCTTCTGTTTAGTTTGTGATTTTGGCAAGGTAGATTTACAAAAAAAATAAAAAAAAATTGAGAGACAAACCGTACTACATTTTTCAGTGTTTTTATGTACACAGTTAATTAAAAGAAGTCTAGAGCAGGGGTCGGGCTGGGTAAAAAGGATTGAATGAATACTTCCAACTAAATGAGGGCCTATTTGTGCAATGTGCTGAATATACATGCATCTGTCTCTGAAAAGAGTTTGGTTTAGGGGGGGCAACTAATGATGTTCTTAGAAATTGGTTGATTTGGCATGGAATGCTCCTAAAGAGAAGCTTATAAAACGAGACAAACACTGGCTTGGTTTACATGCAAATTAGAAACTCCAAATTCTCTCTTCAAGTGAGAATATGACATAGAATGCACATATCACACACATTCCTCACGCTACAGCAAGTGCCTGGCCAAAACAAGGGTGGGTAAACCACCTTATTACACTAAAGGCTGCGCAAATTGGTTAAAGGCTAGGCTTTTTTTTTTCCCCCATGAAAACAAGTTCAACAGCCGTACCATATGTTCACGAGACAGTGGGGCAGTTTCCATGAAAAAAGAAACATAAGTCTCACCTTTTTCTATTTTGGTAGTAGTTTCTGGTTGTGTGCGTTTCCATGGAGTCATGCATACATTCTCTCTCTCTCTCTCTCTCTCTCTCTCTCACAAGATATCCACTGGTTTGTATTCAATGTCCGTGCATAATCTGAATAATTGCAAACATAATAAAAACAATAGGAATAATATTTGTGTATGTATTGTTCTTGAAGAAAAGAGAACTGACTTGCTGTACATTAAAATGATTCTGACTGATTCAGGATTTACTGTAATCTGATTGCAGGGGTGTGCAGTACATTTGGAAGTGGATCACTCAGGACCTTCAAAAACAGCTTTCGCTATTTGAGATCAACTTGTGCATTTGTGTTCAGCCAATCAGATGAGACTGATGCTCAGTTTCAAATAATAATACAGCGAGGGAAAGATGGTATTCTGGCTAAAATTAAAATCACTGTAGACAGTATTGAAACTGTTGTGGAAAATGGAACCGTTTCTGTTGATGGAGCAAGGTAAGTATTTTAAGTCTATGTGAAATAAAATATACAGAATAGTGAAATATATAAATATTTGTATAAAACAACAAATACTGTGATAAAGATAACTTCAATTACATTATTATTAAACTAGTACAATTACCAAAACATACATTCTATTTAAAATATTCCATAGGAATATGCCATATCAGGCTTAGTTGACCCATGGTCACTTCAGAATATAAATTGAATGCGCTTCTACTGTGTGTGTGTGTATTGCAGCATTGCCATTATGATATTTACATTACTTTGGAATTCACAGGATTTCCCTTCCATTTGATCACAAATCAATTAATATCCATAAATACGGCATTTACACAAGACTGAGGAGTAGGAGAGAATTCCTGTCAGTGCTGTGGAATAATCAGGGAAATGGCATAGATGCCTTTTGGGTAAGATGTCAAACTTTATCAACTCTGTAATTCAGGTTTTAATTAATGACACATGTATTATGGATATATCCTAAAATATGTATTGTGGACACGCACCTTATGCCTTAACTTTAAAAAGTAAAGATATATGTTTTGTACTGTAGAGCAATGAATGGGTCTTGCTATGTGAGCTTCCATAATATCATAACAGCTCAATCCAAATGATATTTTATTATTTCCTTTTTTCTAATAGATGAATCTTAAATCTGACTACCAAGAAAAAACTAGTGGTCTATGTGCTGGTGGTAATAATCTTTTTTATTATTTAATTTTGGCGGGGGGGAGTTGTGGAAAGATGCATATTATCTTACAACTTTGTCATTACTACATAGTAATATAGTAATATACACTTAACACTTTTTTGTTCTTCTATTTAGGAAGTAATCAAGAAAGTAAACATTTTAGTGGAGAAGACTGTGAAGACTTTGATGTTATACAAACATGTGAAGGTGACTCCATTGTAAGTGTCAATTGATACTGTACAAAGAAAAAAAGTAATTCACTAATGCAATGTTTGTTTTAATATAGATTTGTATTATTGGAGCACTGTTAGTTATTTATACCAGACAGATAAGTTAGGATAAAATCTGTTCAGTATGTGCTTTTTTTGTTTTGCAATAGATGTAATCAGTTTCTCTTTAAGCTAAATAAGGAATGCGGTGCACTCTTTTGTTTTAGGTTTGCCAGATGACCATATCAAATTACTTGACTTCTTGCAGTGGACCATTAACTTCTGAATATATTGAAATTTGCCAAATGGAGGTTTGTAATGGCCTACAAGATAAGAAACATGTGTGTCCTGTTTTTGAAGAAATGGCTCGTAACTGTGACATAGTCACAGAAAGAACCTACAACTGGAGAAAGGACTGTTGTAAGTTATTATGGAAATTAATATATTATATTGTGATAAAGTTTGAGGGAACATTGTTCATGAAAATAAAGGTGTTCACCGCAATCAGAAGCACAGGTGATCCCATATTATTTCAAACTAAAAATTAATAAGAGATGGAAAACAAATGGTTCCTGAAGTCAGGACAATATCCACTTAAATAAAGTGATAAGGCAATCAAAATCCCCCCAAGGAGATAAACAAAGGGGTTACCCACAGTGGACTGTTGGATGCAGGGAAGAAAACCAAGCTGTTGAAGACCATAATAAATCGATTTACAAATATCTTTGGTTTCCAGACTTAGCAGTACTAAATATTTAAGAAAGAATTGCCCTTTTCAACCACTTCTGTAAAATAATCTTTTGAAATGGGCTCCAATTGTAAAATACTGTTTGCTATTTGAAAAATTTAGGAAACATAAATGGATTATGTCACGTTTACAGATTTTATACAATGTAGAATGATGTGTATATATGTCTGATATAAACTGTCATATAACTAAGCCTTTTTTGTTCTCATATAAAATACAGCTACACCCACCTGCCCTGGAAACCAGAAGTTTAAAGATAATGGCCCTGCCTTCATGCGAACATGCTCAAATCCAACATATTCCGATAAGAAACTAATAAGCACTTGTGTTTGTCCTGAAGGTAAATATATATTTAGAAATGTTTAAATCAGGAGGGTGGTGTCCACTCACTCTCAGTAAAACTCCACAAAGATATTACTCTTACGAACAGTGTTTAAGTATTTGTAAATGTTTTTACTACATAAAACAGTTTTGGAATTTGTATTATTGACATCACTTATACCACATAGAAGTAGGCGTTATTATTATTAGTTTATTTGGCAGACACCTTTATCTAAGGCGACTTACAGGTGATACAGGGTAATACAAGGTTACAGTGCAAGAACAATATTTAAATACAGTGTAGTTTACAGTAGGTGCAAATACTACTACATTATTATTATTTATTTCTTAGCAGGCGCCCTTATCCAGGGTGACTTATAATTGTTACAAAATATCACATTATTTTTACATACAATTACCCATTTATACAGTTGGGTTTTTACTGGAGCAATCTAGGTAAAGTACTTTGCTCAAGGGTACAGCAGCAGTGTCCCCCACCTGGGATTGAAACCATGACCCTCCGGTCAAGAGACCTAACCGCTACTCCACACTGCTGCCCTACTAGAATACAATATGAGATACGAAGTAACAATTTTGGATGAAGACAATTTGTATCTACAAAGACATAATAGTAGTACAATAGTGGAAGGATAGTGCATCGGCTGAGTGTCCAGTAACATGGTGCTTAGGTCAGGCAAGTCCAACGCATAATAGGAGAGGTAGATCAAGACATCAACAAGTGCAGACTAAACAGGTGGGTCTTGAGGAGGAGGCGGAAGTCATTGAGAGGGAGCAGTCCTGAAGTTCTCCAGTAGCTGGTTCCACCACAGAGGAGCTAGGGAAGAGAAGGAGCAGGCATGGGAGGATGGAGAGTGACAATCTTGAATTCAATATAAGCAGAGATAGGTAGCCAGTGAAGGGTGTGAAGCAGAGGGGTAGCATGAGAGTTGCAAGGTTGGGAGAAAACAAAACAAGAAGCCGAATTCTGAATGAGCTGAAGGGGGTAGACCAGCAAGGAGAGAGTTACAGTCATCCAATCTGGAGAGTACAGAGCTTGCACCAGGAGTTGAGTGGAATAAGTATTGATTTAACAGGGTCCTTCAAACTATGCATTTATTATTAAAATAAGTATCTTTAAAAGTGTGTCTCATCCTTTTACTAAAGGTGCAAGTTAATGGTTTAACTATTTTTTTCAAAAGGTAAAATTCTTGATGACCGCCTTGGGCAAAATAAATGTGTGGAAAAAGAAGACTGCCCCTGCAAATTCGATGGACAGATTTATAAACCAAATAGCACACGTACAGAATTGTGTTCATCATGGTGAGTCCATTTTGTGCATTAATTAATTAATTAATTAATTAATTAATTAATTCATTAATAATAATACTTTCTTCCATTGCATTAACATATTTTAAACATTTTTTTATCAGTACTTGTGAAAGTGGAGAATGGAATTGTCAAAAAAAGGATTGTCTTTCAAGATGCACAATTGAAGGGGGGTCTTTCATCCATACATTTGATGGCAAAGAGTACACATTGCATGGAAACTGCAAGTACTATGCTGCTATGGTAACTTATGTTTTAAGCTTCATCATATGTATATTCTTATAAAAATTATATTTAACATGATTTGTTCAAATTAAAGCAAGACTATCTATCAACAGTGATATCAGAATATAAGTTTATATATATATATATATATATTGTTAGGTACAGTTATGTAAGTAAACAAAGCTGTAATCTTCTATATTAAGTGTCACTATCTCTTCTTGCTGCAGTATATTTAATTTGTTTGCCCTAACATTGGTTTACATATATCATTTGAAATAAGTTTCACTGAAATTTGAGTTCCCAAGTCACAGATCTGCAACAGCACATTACTGTTGTTACCGCCAGAAAGGTAACTTACTCCACCAAAACCTACAAAATACAACGAATGATAACACAGAACGGGTACCCATGATTCTCCACCCACTACCGTCTTTTTCATATAAGCCAGGGAGTACAGCCCCTGAACTCCCCAGCAAGGGGATGCCTAGCATTGCCAGCTGCGTCCCTGCTACATTTTGTAAAGCACAGTAAATGCTGGTGAACAGCAAAAATACCATGCAAATTCAGCCACCACCTGAATAACTTAAAATGTAAATGTTTTCCATTAAACATTTTTTAAAATTATTATTTCTGTATCTACTTATAGGGGGATAACTGGAAATTAATAATTCAGCTGAGTAAGTGTGACAGCAGAGTGACTTGCCTGACAAAGGTGGAACTTGAAATCACTGGTAACCAAGTAAGTTTTCAGATTGAGAATACTGGTACATGTATTTTTAAATTAAATGGTGTGTTTGCAATGAAATGCAAGTAAGGTCAAATTATTAATGTAATCTGACACCTTGGCCTTTGCTACTATGTTGGTCAGACATTTAATTAGAAACCCCCACCCTGCCCCACCCTCATATGTCCACTGGATTTAGGATGTCATGAGTGGATCCACAAGAAAATGTAATACTGCATGTAACACTGATTCAGTAGTTTAACCCATGCAACAGCTTAAGCAAGTATATTTTCTTTATTGTTGTTTTCACATGTTGTGAATTCTATAATAGTGTTGTTTCTGTTATATAACATTATTGTAATTTATTCTGGAATTAAAATCTTATCAATAGTGAACAGTTTTTTTTTTATTATTTTTATTTAATTATTTTAAAAAATAATCATAAATATTCACAGACAATCACCTACTCTTTCACTGAACAAAACATCTACATTGATGAGAAAGACACTAATGAAAGGTACAATTCAGGTAAGTAGAAAAAAGGAACCATTTTAAAAGCAAGTGCAAGGTAAAGACCATAAAAATGTACTGTACTTTTATTTTTGTACTTCAAAATAGATCTCCACCACTGCCAAATCACCCTCTAAACTCTGCAATTCACCCTATTCTCGCTTGTTTTTTCATTTTCCACCACCTTCCTCTCTTCCTCCACTATGCTGCTCCACCTCTGCAATGGTCTCCCTCTGGGGGCAAGTGAAGTTAATTTCCTGAGTGCAGCTTTCTGTGAGCCAAGGGCAAACCCTGTACTCTACTAACTATCTGCGTTCTTCTGTGCCAGTGTCCCTCTCTGGAGACACCTTCTTTGTGTGTTATTTTTTCCTTTCTTTCAGATTTCCTGTCTCCCTGTCTGTTTCAGCCTCGGAATTCTGGCTTCGCCGGCCTCCCTAATCGTAGGCGATCCTTGTAAGCTGGGGAGACTTCGTCTTCTCTTTGATCTATCCACTATTCTTTTTTTAATTTCGCCTTGGGGGAAGTAACATTTGCTTTGCAGCCTTGGAGGCCAATTGGTTTGGCCTCACCTCCGCGAGGGCGGCTCTCCGCGAGCCAAGGGGAAATCCAGTCCTCTTTCTAAAGTCACAAGCACATACACATACATACCTATTTCAATTCCTAGTTGTTACTCCATCCCAGTTGTTACTCCACGTAGCCCTTGCTCCTGTTACATGAATCATTGTTGAAAGATTCTGTTATCTTGAAATTGTCTCATCAGCATTTTCATATGGTATTTATTTTCTTAGCTTCACGTCTGTTAACGTCTTTTTGTAAATTTCTTTCAGAAAATGTGCAATTTTTCCCGCAGTCTTCATTATACATTCAGGTTCAAACAAAGTTTGGTATGAAGATGCAAATTCAGAGGAGTCCTTTTATGCAGCTGTATGTGACATTACCTGCCATTGCAAAGGGGGTTACAAAAGGTAGGACTGCTGTGTGGTTTACCTATCATAGTGTATTTTTTGTATTATTTTCACTCTTCAACTTTTATTTACACTGAGCAATGCAAAAAGTACACATAGTAATTTTGATTGTCACACATGCCCAAATAAAATGATTAATTACTTGATTTGCCAATTCACATTCTTTAGGATTGTGTGGCAACTACAATGACAAAAGTGATGATGAATTCATGGCAAGTAGTGGAATTGTGGAGGATTCCAAATCCTTTGCCAAATCCTGGAGGAGACAGACACAAGAGTGTGCCGAGATCTCTCCCATCTGCATGAACACAGACAATGGTAAGAATGTCATTCCAAAAACAGGGATTTCTTGTTTTGTTCTTGGTTTTTTTGCAGAATAATAATAATAGTACAAATGTTGATTATTGATTTCCTAATGACATGGAAGTGTCATCAAGCTATTAAACAGGCATTGATAAAAGATCTGCTTGTGTTTTTTAGTGATTTAGTAATATGACTGGCTGGAGATAAGCTCAAAAGACAGATGCTACATCTAAAATGCACCTGGCATTGTAATTGGGTTTGACTAACGCATAGAGTAAAGTATATGAAACTGCAAATGCTGTGCAGATTACCTGCTGTATGGTAAACTGTTTGAAGGGTCTCTCTTTCTTGAAATGTTCTGACAGACCCAAGAATGTAATATTTTTATGTTATTGCAGAAAAATATGGAAAAGAAAAGTGTGCCTACCTGAAGGACCCTGTATTTGCTAAATGCCATTCTCATGTCGATTATACACCTTATCTTGAGGTAAATTATATAATTGTACGATATAATAAATCACAAATTTCCATTTACAAATGTACTAAAAAAAAACAATACCAACATTCAATAGTAATGTGTACTTTCAATTGAGTTGTGTACTCTTTTGTAATGAAGTGGCTGTTTCATTGTTGTTAAAAATGCATGGAATTGACAGCCGTGTATTACAAAAATAGACCCACAGGCTTGTTCATCCATGAATAATTAACATGGTCAACCCTGATTTGGCCGTCATATATGGCAACCGAGAACATAGCTTATGCAGTACATAAAACCTGAGATTGCTATAGCATAGTAGATTTACCAAACATTTACAAAAAGGGGAAAGCTCAGTAATGTTTTAGTAGTCTTATGTTTTGTTTTAAAATTAACATTACAATCTTTGATTGTTTTTTTCCCCAGAAATGCATAAGTAGCGCAAAATGCTGTGCCAATCCTGCAGAATGCACGTGTGTAGCGCTGGGTAATTATGCAAAGGCCTGTGCTGCTAAAGGCTTGATTGTGGAAAACTGGAGAAAGGACGATTGTGGTAAGTTTCATTTTCTTTGAGTGGGTACTGTAAATGTATAGTTTTTTTTATTTTTTATTAGTACACCTACACAATTTGCAATAGTACTGTAGGTTAAACCCTGAAAGCTTTGTCCCTACATGCAGTATGGTTGTCAATCTTTAAATTCAGCTTCATAAGTGGAAGTAGCAGTCATTTTACTTGATCCTAAATCCTTTTTAAAAAATTTTTTTATAGATAAGAAATGTTCTAACAATCAGAAGTTTTCATACAACATGAAGGCCTGCAATAGTACCTGCCAGTCACTATCAGGGTCTGACTTTGCCTGTGAAGTGGAAGATGTCCCAGTTGATGGATGTGGCTGCTTAGAAAAACATTTGAACAGCAAAGGGATGTGTGTTGCAGAAACGCAATGCCCGTGCTACTATGGTCAAACTCAAGTTAGTCTGGGGCAAAATGAAATTGATGGACATTCCTGGTGAGTTTCTTCCTATGTGTATTACCTACTCATTAATTCAAGTCCTCCAACTTGTACCTCAGCTGTTTATTGGTTTGTTTTTTTATGACTGTCTCACTATGATTACTTAAATCCTATACAAACTTTTGTCATAGACTCCTAGATGTCATATACATTTTACGCAGCTATGTATGTGCATTTACTGGTTTTGCAATTTTCACAGTTTGCATTTACTTACAAAAAGTATGTTCACATTTTCCACTGGAACAAAAATAGTAAAATCGTCCAATAAATGTTCTAATATAATTTATGTGGTGGTGGTACGTAATGTGTTTGTAAGTATAATGTGCTAACCAGAAAGTACACTGACATTTGTGTTTCAATTATTTTCTTTCAGTGTTTGCCAAAATGGAAACCTGGACTGCAAACCACTGATAAGTATGTTGTATAACCAGACACATACATACATATTTTACAATCATATGAATAAGCTATTTTAAATATTTGATCAGTAAGGTGTATAATAATTTTGTACTTTTGATGTGAAGTGGTGTAAATTTGTTGTCTCAGTCTGTGAGAGGAATTTTGTCTCCAATTTTCACTTTTCATCTGAACAGACCATTGTGGTTGCGAAAGCCAGCATGTATATTTTTATTACATATTAGCTGATCCTATTAAAGAGTATCACCAGAAAAGTTGATACATCTTTTTAGTATTGTGTAAATTAGCAGTGCAAAACAATGTGCTAAGGAAGCGCACTTTTCCCTCGCAAAACAGTGGAAATGTTTCTAGTGTATGTGTCCCACTCTGTTACTAGGTGATTATAACTTTTACTTTGTTTATCTTTTTTTTAGCCTGCACAGAGGGCAAGAAATATATCAGATGTTCTAACTATTCAGGCCCAACGTCTGGAAAAACATGTGAAAGTCTAAATTTACCAGTAAGTCCAATTTAAAAATGCACTAACTGCTAACTTTTCATTTCTAAGCTACGCCGGACAGCTAAGCTGTTTACCAGTCACAAAAAAACAACATTTATTCAAATGTAAGTTTCAAACGCCATACGTTCTCTCTGTTTCCCGCTCCCTGGTAGTCTCTCCTTAAGTTCTCTTTTTTATAGCATGTGGCTGTTCCCAATTAGCACCAATTATTCAATTTGAGAACAGCCACATTCTCACATGTATTTGGCAGGGACAGGCATTAGCTCCATCCCTACCAACCACGACCAACACCATGCTTTATTTACAGGTAGGGCTCTTGCTCTGCCACAATAAATTTATTCATTTTAAAATACATACATTGATATATAATATGGAGTTTTATACCACAAGCATGGGTTTATCTAGTGTGGGATACTTTTTTGTTATTCCACTTCAGTAGGATAAGATGAGTGGATAACATGCTTACTGGGATTAGTTTTGAATGTGTCTTTGTTTATATTTAATCCACTGCGCTTTGGTAGTTCAAACAACACTGGCACCGATACATCTGACATTATTTTAAATGTCTATTGTTGTTTTCATTTGGACTCCGATTTCCTTGAGAATGAGTTTAGTCAAGAAATGCCATCTACTGATCTGCCTGCGTCAGACTTCTCCTAACAGCCTGTAGCCCCTTTATTACCACCAATAACGATAGGAAACAACAGAGAGACTGCAAATTGACAGACTGAGCTCAAGGTTCTATCTAAAAAGATGGTTGCGAAGAGGCCATAAACAGGGTTCGAAATAAATCTGCGTCGAAGCACTGTCTGTTGATAGTGAAAGTAAAGACCTGCCAGGTATATAAGTCCATGAATTAATTGATTTAATATACAAAGTTACACATTTTATTGCTCTTTATTTTAAAAATATATTTGTGGTATAAACAGAATACTGAATGATTGTTCATGGTATACGGTTTTTAATCCCCCTAGGAGCATGTTCTTTTAAATGTACACCAAATTAACCTCAGATTTTCATTATCAGTAATCTGATGAAAGTGTTTCCACATTCTGTCCCATGCATGTTCGGATATGATGATACCAAAATCTGTTTCCCAGGGTTGTTTTTGCAGTATTACTATTCTTAGTTGACATTAACAGCCCTTTTGTTGCATTAATTGAAAATGTTTTTTAGATAGACCAGACTCAAATTGTTCTCCTTTTATAGGCCAGTGATAACTGTGAAAGTGGCTGCTATTGTCAAGATGGATATTATGAAGATCAGAATGGCAAATGCGTTCCTCAGGAAGAATGCACATGCTTGTTTGGGGTCAAAAGCTACTCTGCAGGGGAAACGGTCACAAGTGGATGCAATAATTGGTAGGGTGAAAGACATGTCTAAAGCAGTTTGAATCAAATAATATCTACAAATATAAATATGTAATATTTCTAAATCTGTTTTTGTTCAGCACTTGCATCAGGGGACGGTGGAGTTGTACAGAAGAAGAATGCAAAGGAAAATGCCAAGTTTATGGAGATGGACACTTTCAAACCTTTGATTTAAAGTGGTACAGCTACGATGGGAATTGTGAATATACTCTTGTAGAGGTAAGGATCTGTGCATTTCTAAGAGATTCAGAGCTACCAACTTAATTTTTTGTTGTTGCTGGAAAACAAGCGTTTTCTATTCATAATACCTGTATATTCAAATATGAATATTTACATCAGCCCTTTTTAAAAAAGATTTTGGTTTCAATGTGACCATGCAGTTTGTTTGGTTTTAGGACTACTGTGGTTCGAAAGGCACTTTCCGAATAGCAGCAGAAAGTGTTCCCTGCTGTGATGAAGCAGTTACATGCTCAAGGGCTATTAAAATTAACTACCAGGTATGGTTGGAATTTTTACTTTTATCTGAGTTCAGTTTTTTTTACATTTTTATACCAGCTGTCTAATATGATTTGCAATTATACAGGGTGAAGAAATAGAATTACGAGATATGAAAATTTTAGAAAAGAAATCAAACAAATGTGAGGCTGGGACAGCGACAAACTACTCGGTTCATACAGTGGGCCTCTACCTAATTATCACTCTGAAGAATGGCATTACGTTGTTGTGGGACAAGCATACAAGAGTAACCATTATATTGGACCCCAAATGGAAAGTAAGTCTGAATTTACATTTCACTTTTTAATTGAACAAGCAGTATATGATAGACCCAATAAGCAGTTTATCTGTATTTGAAGTTGGACAAGCAGTTCTAAATGGGATGCCACAGTCCCTCATTTACCATAGTGATTATTTCTACATGGTACTAAACAAACTCCATTTTAACTTGGAAATGCCTGTCGTTAATCTGAAATTAGTATCTAATAACAATAAAGACGTGATATAAAGACATGCTATTAGGACCTTGGTGTTCATGATTTGTATGAAACATAAGAAATTCCAAAGACAGGACTTGACTGTAACAACATTTGAACTATATCTCAGTTTTAAACCAGGATCAACACCTGTTTCAACCACAGGTACAGGATTTATTAGAATGTATTAGTATATGTATACATGATTTCGATTGAGTGTGTTGCAGCTGTGGCACCATTTAGAAAAGCGAAAAATTGGAATGGGGTGCTTGAGCTGACACCTTCAGACAGAAGGGGTACAGTTTTTTAAATAATTTTATAAAATGTGAAATTAATTTTTATTTACATTTTATTTTGATCATCTTATCTTTTTCAATGGAGAACCAGGTTGTTCTCCTCCTTACATATCTTAGATAGTTTACATTGCACATGTTTTTTTTCTGTTATTTGCAGAATAAAGGTCTCTGTGGTCTCTGTGGAAACTTTGACGGGGACTCTAAAAATGACATGATAACCAGAGGAAAATCAGAAGTTACAAAAGTACTGGAATTTGGCAACAGTTGGAAAGTCAATCCCAGTTGTGCCAATACAGTAAACCAGACATCCCCCTGTGAGAAACACTGGTACTGTAATGCATGGGCAGAGAGAAGGTGCAAGATCATTACTGATGAAATCTTTCAAGAATGTCATAAGAAGGTAAAGATTTAGTGCAATTATTGTTTTCCTGTAGAATCTAAGGTCTAGATTCCCAAAACTTTTACTCCAAATCATCATTAGCTCTGAACCCAAGAGATCAATTTTGTTAAAGCCCCTTATAGGCAACTTTTGTTTCCATGGACTTTGTTATTTTATGCAAATAAAAGTTTGTAAAAAAACACTCAACTGCAGGGCCTGTTTTCTTTAGAAGTACGTGATGACTCGGTCACTCTTTTATAGAAAATAAAAAATCAAAAATAAACACTTCAGTCATTTATTTTGAGGATTTAATCAGTAGTTCATTTCTTTGGGAAAAGTTTACTTGAAATAGAAACATATTTATTGTTAAGGGACCAATAAAACAGTAATAAATTTATAGTTCATCCATGGGTTTATATTTTACTCTTCATTGTGCATTTTTTTTATATTTAGGTGGACCCCCAGCCATATTATGATGTTTGTGTTAAAGAGTCATGTGTCTGTGAGCTAGAGGGACAATACCTTGGATTTTGCACTGCTGTTGCTGCATATGCAGAGGCTTGCAATGAGGCTGATGTCTGTATAACGTGGCGGACCCCAGATTTGTGCCGTATGTATTGGTGGCCAAGGGCTTTTTTAAAAAAAATTCTAACAAAAAAGAAATACATTAAAGTAAAAAAGTGGTAGCACTTTAGGTTACAGAGAATTAATAACCATGCCATTAGTTTTCATGCTTTTTCATATTAACTACCAGTGGAATAAGTGTGTAATTACATGAAATGGTTTGTGTTTTATGATATATTTACCACTAGCTTTTTTCTTGCTCTTACATGTAACAACACTTCGAGTAAGGTGTAATATTATTTTAAAAAAAATGTAAATACAAGAGGATTAGGTTACTAAAGGAAGTCATTATTTTTTTAAATCTAGCGTTCCGTAGGATACATTAAATCAATGTACGTAAATGTAAAAGTATTTATATATTTAGACAAGACAGGTTTCTAATAAGGTACAGTATAGACAGCTACAGAAGATATCCTTGTACACATAAACGAGCTGAAGTGTGTACACAAAGACATGTTGATGTACTGTTTTATTAGAATCTGTAATGATATGCTAATAAATGTAAAATTAAAACATTTTGATAACTTAACAATGTTATTAAAAAGCCAACAGCAAAATCTCTTTGTTATCTTTATGACTTAATTACTAATTAAATAGCTTCAGTGTGAATAAATAAAACCATAAAACCAGGTATTAACAGGTTTTTGTTTTTAATTTTCTACGGGAAACAAAATGCTTCTAGTTGTGTTGTATTTTATACAAATATAACATAGCGAAAGTATAGCTCTCTCTACAAAATTATTTTGTAACCTTTAAGTTGATTAATTTGTATAAATATAATTTGTATAAATACGTATTTATCTTGCTCTTATTGTATTACTTGTACTGTAACACTTGAAATGTATTTGCTTACGATTGTAAGTCACCCTGGATAAGGGCGTCTGCTAAGAAATAAAAAATAATAATAATAATAATAATAATAATAATAATAATAAAACTTAGAAGTGATAAAGAAAATAGCAAGTAGCCATCTCCTAAATGAGAACAAAGACATTTTTTCTCTTATCTTTAACTCATTAAGAAGCTAAATCTGTTGTAAATAAATAAAAAAAATTGTATAACTAAATGCTGTGATTTCATTACAGCTGTATATTGTGACTATTACAATGATCCAGGAAAATGCAGTTGGCATTACAAACCTTGCGGAACGATTGCCACAAAGACCTGTGGTAATAAAGTGACTTCTAAGACATTCTCTGCAAAGCTTGAAGGTAAATTCATTGTTATGGGTCAACCTTGGTACTGAATTATTTAGTAGCACTATAAATAATTAGGTGCTGAGATAAATATGTGAACTATCGTGCTGTCCTATTGTAGTGTGATGTCGGAAAAGCAGGGTCAAACTTTTGTTTGGTATGACAACAGGGTAAACCTAGCCACAGATGCTGCAGTCTTGCTAATTCAATCTTCTCCTTTCATTTTCTGTTTTATGTAGGCTGCTATGCAAAGTGTCCAGACAATAAACCTTATCTTGATGAGAACACAATGCGGTGTTCTGCTTTAGAAGACTGCACCTGTCTTTATAATCAAATAATGCAACCAGGCGAAACCATACAAAATGACTGCAACCAAACCTGGTAAGTTATTTACATACTATTATGATTTAAAATACCACTGTATGGATTTGTATTAACAGTATTGCTTTCATACTTTTTATAAAAATAATGTGTTGTTGCATTAAACAGTTCACTGGCTCCACCATGTCAAACATTTTTTTTGCACCATCAAAACCATTGAGCCAGTATTTGCAGTGACTCTGAATGGGAAACACTCACATTCCTCTGCTGTTGGGAGAGTGTTTCATGCTGCGAGTGACTGCCTTTATTGGCCCACTTGCACTGATAGCCCACAGACATTATGTGAAATGACTAATAAATATATATATATATATATATATATATATATATATATATATATATATATATATATATATATATATATAGAGCTCTGGAAAAAATAAAGTGACCACTGCAAAATTATCAGTTTCTCTGGTTTTACTATTTATAGGTATGTGTTTGGGTAAAATGAACATTTTTGTTTTATTCTATAAACTACTGACAACATTTCTCCCAAATTCCAAGTAAAAATATTGTCATTTAGAGCATTTATTTGCAGAAAATGACAACTGGTCAAAATAACAAAAAAGATGCAGTGTTGTCAGACCTCGAATAATGCAAAGAAAATAAGTTCATATTCATTTTTAAACACCACAATACTAATGTTTTAACTTAGGAAGAGTTCAGAAATCAATATTTGGTGGAATAACCCTGATTTTCAAGCACAGCTTTCATGCGTCTTGGCATGCTCTCCACCAGTCTTTCACATTGATGTTGGATGACTTTATGCCACTCCTGGCGCAAAAATTCAAGCAGCTCAGCTTTGTTTGATGGCTTGTGACCACCCATCTTCCTCTTGATCACATTCCAGAGGTTTTCAATGGGGTTCAGGTCTGGAGATTGGGCTGGCCATGACAGGGTCTTGATCTGGTGGTCCTCCATCCACACCTTGAATGACCTGGCTGTGTGGCATGGAGCATTGTCCTGCTGGAAAAACCAATCCTCAGAGTTGGGGAACATTGTCAGAGCAGAAGGAAGCAAGTTTTCTTCCAGGACAACCTGTACTTGGCTTGATTCATGCGTCCTTCACAAAGACAAATCTGCCCGACTCCAGCTTTGCTGAAGCACCCCCAGATGAGTCCAATTTTCAGCTTTGCCCAACACCTGGCCATCTAATGGTTAGACGGAGACCTGGAGAGGCCTACAAGCCACAGTGTCTTGCACCCACTGTGAAATGTGGTGGAGGATCGGTGATGATCTGGGGGTGCTTCAGCAAGGCTGGAATCGGGCAGCTTTGGCATGAATCAAGCCAAGTACAAGGTTGTCCCGGAAGAAAACTTGCTTCTCTGCTCTGACAATGTTCCCCAACTCTGAGGATTGGTTTTTCTAGCAGGACAATGCTCCATGCCACACAGCCAGGTCAATCAAGGTGTGGATGGAGGACCACCAGATCAAGACCCTGTCATGGCCAGCCCAATCTCCAGACCTGAACCCCATTGAAAACCTCTGGAATGTGATCAAGAGGAAGATGGATGGTCACAAGCCATCAAACAAAGCTGAGCTGCTTGAATTTTTGCGCCAGGAGTGGCATAAAGTCACCCAACATCAATGTGAAAGACTGGTGGAGAGCATGCCAAGATGCATGAAAGCTGTGCTTGAAAATCAGGGTTATTCCACCAAATATTGATTTCTGAACTCTTCCTAAGTTAAAACATTAGTATTGTGTTGTTTAAAAATGAATATGAACTTATTTTCTTTGCATTATTCGAGGTCTGACAACACTGCATCTTTTTTGTTATTTTGACCAGTTGTCATTTTCTGCAAATAAATGCTCTAAATGACAATATTTTTATTTGGAATTTGGGAGAAATGTTGTCAGTAGTTTATAGAATAAAACAAAAATGTTCATTTTACCCAAACACATACCTATAAATAGTAAAACCAGAGAAACTGATAATTTTGCAGTGGTCTCTTAATTTTTTCCAGAGCTGTATATATATATTATATATATATTTTTTATATATATATATATATATATATATATATATATATATATATATATATATATATATATACACACACACATTTTATTTATTATTTTTTTTAGACATTATTTCATTATTTTATCATGCTAGCATTGGATAATCATCGTCCACAACATATATGATTAATTTGTCTACGTTTTTTTTTTTCAGTAAATGCATAAATGGTGTGCTGATATGTAAGTACTTTTCATTACTCAAGTATATCATGAATAAAGGAAATAATCCTGTTTGATATATTACCATTGTCCAGCAGAAAAATTTGACTAATTCTGAAGATGCAGATTTACTTATATCTGTCCCCAAGTCTCTGTAATACAAATTTACTCCTGGTGTCTAAGGTAAAGCTATATACCACGGATAACCTTTTTGAGGACAATAAAACACATTTCAAAATGATGAACAATTACGTAACTGTACTAAAAAGTATGTGAATAAAGTAATTTTTACACAAAGTAATTTATATAAAGCCTAACCTCAGATAAATGATTCAAATCAATGCACTGAAAATGAAGTATTATTGGTTATATATGTACATATTAGTATATTAGAAAAGTGTTTTTAATGGTATTATGTTTCCTGTATGATATGAACAGTCTGCAGTTTTGAGAATGTATATTTCTCATATCTCATTGCCGTTCTGTGGTGTTGTTTTTATGTATTTTCTGGAAATAATACATTTGAATAGTTTAACTTATACTGCTCTCCAGTCAATGTGAATGCACTTTATTAAAACATAATATAACTTGTTTATTAACCATTTGTAGGTACACCACCACCACCACCACCACCACCACCACCATCCACACCAACAACAACCACAACTATAGAAACACCAACAACCACAACTACAGAAACACCATCAACCACAACTATAGAAACACCAACAACCACAACTATAGAAACACCAACAACCACAACTATAGAAACACCAACAACCCCACCCACAACAACCACAACTATAGAAACACCAACAACCACAACTACAGAAACACCAACAACCACAACTATAGAAACACCATCAACCACAACTATAGAAACACCAACAACCACACCCACAACAACCACAACTATAGAAACACCAACAACCACACCCACAACAACCACAACTATAGAAACACCAACAACCACAACTATAGAAACACCATCAACCACAACTATAGAAACACCAACAACCCCACCCACAACAACCACAACTATAGAAACACCAACAACCACAACTATAGAAACACCAACAACCACAACTATAGAAACACCAACAACCCCACCCACAACAACCACAACTATAGAAACACCATCAACCACAACTATAGAAACACCAACAACCACAACTATAGAAACACCAACAACCACAACTATAGAAACACCATCAACCACAACTATAGAAACACCAACAACACCACCCACAACAACCACAACTATAGAAACACCATCAACCACAACTATAGAAACACCAACAACCACAACTATAGAAACACCAACAACCACAACTATAGAAACACCAACAACCACAACTATAGAAACACCATCAACCACAACTATAGAAACACCAACAACCCCACCCACAACAACCACAACTACAGAAACACCAACAACCACAACTATAGAAACACCAACAACCACAACTATAGAAACACCAACAACCACAACTATAGAAACACCAACAACCACACCCACAACAACCACAACTATAGAAACACCAACAACCCCACCCACAACAACCACAACTATAGAAACACCAACAACCACAACTATAGAAACACCAACAACCACAACTATAGAAACACCAACAACCCCACCCACAACAACCACAACTATAGAAACACCATCAACCACAACTATAGAAACACCAACAACCACAACTATAGAAACACCATCAACCACAACTATAGAAACACCAACAACCCCACCCACAACAACCACAACTACAGAAACACCAACAACCACAACTATAGAAACACCAACAACCACAACTATAGAAACACCATCAACCACAACTATAGAAACACCATCAACCACAACGATAGAAACACCATCAACCACAACTATAGAAACACCAACAACCACACCCACAACAACCACAACTATAGAAACACCAACAACCACACCCACGACAACTACAGAATCGCCCACAACAACAACAAAAACAACAACAGGTATTTGAAAATTATATGATGAGCTATTCATTAAAGCCATAGGGTCAATTGTAGTGTACTAAATTTAGTACACTAGATTTACCCAACTGGGGGGTTAAGTGTTTGATCTACTTGCTTGGACTAATGTCAGTACCACTGAGAATCCCAATTGCAGCATGCATTAACATGTATGCAGAGCCCAAAGGGGTTGTGTAGAATGTGTTGCAAATATACACTTTTTTTACAGCCTATGTATTGTGTATGGTGGATTCAATTTGCCTTTTATATGAAAGATAATATTAGTCGATGTTTAAAATGAATACAGGGGAGAAAATGGTAAAATCATGTAAATTAACTATATAAATAGGTGGGAAATAATGTGGTCTAATTATATTTGCACTATAACGCACACAGAAAATGTTTCTTCAAATTGTCTTCAGATCCTGGTTTATATTTTCTATGTACGGGTCTATAGGTTGGTTCCCATGATCAGTCTAACTTGGTCCACTTGATCAGATTAGTTAAACTAATTAACTGGATCTTCCAATTAGTACGCTGCAATTGGGAATCATTCTGTTCAGTTCCTGGGGATTTTCTAGTCCTGAAGTTAGTCTGCCTGCACTGGTAAGCTGCTATTCGCTATTCTCTTATAGCTGTATGCAACTGTTGCAACTTTGAATAACAATGGACGAAAACTGTGTTCTCCGGTTAATGGTCTTTATTTCCAAGCACACTGAAAAAGCAAAAAATATCTTATTTTTACACTGGCCGATCATACATGAACCACTGGCCTTGTTTACAGCATAAACAACGAGGCACTGCGTATGCAATGCAGTTTCTGTCATATAATATAAATATATTGTAGCGAGCACAGGGATTAACAGAGACACGCACACAATAGCTCTTTTAGGTAATGCAGTTTAATAAGCAGCTAACAGCACGTCAGCGCCCTCCTCGAACACACACACACAGCCCTTCCCCACCCCAGAGCACTACTCTGCCTCTCAGGGTGACATTCACATATTTAACACATAACACAGGAAGGGTAATAACGATTACAGGAAAATGCATGAAATAATACTGGAACTTTTACAGGGACAACAATTAAACACAACAACAATAATTCAGTTTCTCCCCTACCATAGTTCGTACTCCCAGCATCCTCTGCTGCACATTAACCAAATGTAGGGGACTGGCTCCGGGCACAGCGCCTTATTCGCCGACAAGTGGCAACGGCGAGTCAGTCCAGCCGTGCCCGTTACACAGCCCCCTTCTTAGGGCCGAACGTCCCGTCGGCCCAACACTTAATGTCTCACAAAGTCCGAGAGTCCCGGGGGTGGTCGACGGATACGCTGGCCGCGCTGGAGCACAGGTGCAGCGGGCTGGGAGTCAGCTGGAGCCGGAATGCCCCTTCGTGGGCCACCAGCTGGTGAACTATTCGACTGCTGCAAGGGGGAAGCGCTTTCCCTGTCCTGGGAGCTGGCCTCCGGGCTGGCCGCAGGGACAACCGAGTTTGTTCCAGGGCGGTAGGGGGCCAAGCGGTCTTGGTGGAGCACAACCGCCCGGCTACGGGTCCGCAGCCGCACTCGATAAGTCACCTCAGAGAGCCTCTCCAGAACAACACAGGGGCCCTCCCAGTGACTGGCCAGCTTGGGGCAGAGTCCTTTTCTTCGCCGGGGGCAATGAACCCAGACCTGCTCCCCAGCTTGAAATCCCCGGCCCTTGCAGTGAGTATCGTATGCCCGTTTCTGACGCTGGCCAGCCGAGGTGAGGTGCTTCCGAGCATAAGCATGGGCAGTGTCCAATCGGTCCTGTAGCTGTTGGAGGTATTCCGGGCCGGCAGGTTCCGGAGTGTGGAGCTGAGGTGGCCGGCCGAACACAAGGTCCACTGGGGTGCGGAGCTCTCTCCCAAACATAAGAGCCGCTGGCGTGCACCCGGTAGATTCCTGCACTGCAGTCCGGTAGGCCATTAGGACCAAGGGCAAGCATTGATCCCAGTCACGCTGGTGCTGGGAGGTCCACATGGTCAGCTGGGTGGCAAGGGTGCGGTTGAACCGCTCCACCAATCCATCGCTCTGCGGGTGGAGTGGGGTCGTCCTGGTTTTCTTAATACCCAGCCGCCTGCACACCTCCCCGAACACCTGCGCTTCAAAGTTACGCCCCTGGTCACTGTGTAGCTCCTCGGGAACCCCAAACCGGCAGAACATGCCTTCCAGCAGTGCCTCCGCGCAGGTAGTTGCGCTCTGATCGGGGACTGCGTACGCCTCGGGCCATTTAGTAAAGTAATCCATGGCCACCAGGACGTACCGGTTGCCCCCCTCCGTCCGTGGGAACGGCCCTAAGATGTCCACACCGACGCGCTCTAATGGTGCCCCCACCTGGTACTGCTGGAGCGGGGCATGAGAGCGGTCCAAGGGGCCCTTCCGGGCGGTGCACTGGTCACAGCGTCGCACATACGTCTCCACATCACGTCGGCACCGCCCCCAGTAGAACCGCTCCCGAAGCCGACCCAGGGTCTTGGACGGTCTCTCGGAGAGCTTGAGGAACCACCACTTGTAGCTGCTTGCGCCCGGTCGCAGGGTCTGTCCAGGCACGGTACAGCACACTTTCCCGGAGGCTCAAACATTCCCATTGCGCCAACAGCGCTTTTACCTCCGGGGAGAGGGCTGACACCGCACGTCTGGCTGGGCGCTGACCCGCCGATAACCAGCGGATCAGCGGTGCCAGCTCAGCATCCAGACCCTGTCCAGACCCTGTCTCCACAGCTACAGTGGCAGCACTTACTCGCTCCTCCACGTATCGCTGCGCCTCTCGCTCCTCCATCCGATGGCAGTGCTTACAGTCCTCCGAGAAGCAGGGGCGACGGGACAGGGCATCTGCATTATTGTGTAGGCGGCCAGCCCGGTGCTGGACGGAGTAGTCATACCCTTGCAGTGTCTCTATCCAGCGAGCCACCTGTCCTTCGGGCTCGCGGAAGTTGAGCAGCCACCGCAGGGAGGCATGATCCGTGCGCAGCTTGAATCTTCGCCCGTAGAGATAGGGACGAAAGTGGTGCACGGCCCGTACTACAGCCAACAGTTCCCGGCGAGTCACACAATAGTTCTGCTCTGTTTTACTAAGAGCCTGGCTGTAGTACGCGACCACTTGTTCCCCGTCCGGGCCTTCCTGGGCTAGTACTGCTCCGATCCCTACATCGCTCGCGTCCGTGTCCAGGATGAACGGTTTTTGGGGGTCAGGGAACGCCAAGACTGGGGCCTTCACAAGAGCCTCTCGCAATTCCCCAAAGGCAGCTGCGCAGTCGGTGTCCCAGCTGAACCGGCCCCCCTTCTCGGTCAGGCGGTGCAAGGGCCTGGCGATCTGAGCAAAGTCCTTCACAAAGCGGCGGTAATAAGACGCCAGGCCCAGAAAGCTACGCACCTCCGTCACAGTCCTGGGGACCGGCCAGTCCTTTACAGCAGTCACTTTAGCGGGGTCTGTGGCAATGCCGTCTGCCCCGACAACATGTCCGAGGAAGTGTGTTTCTCTTCTCAGCAGGTTGCACTTCCCAGGGTGAAGTTTCAAGCCAGCTCCACGGATGCGCTCGAACACAGTCTGCAAGTTTTGCAGTGCCGCCGAAAAGGTGGCGGCGTGCACCAGTAAGTCGTCCAGGTATACAACACAATGGGTCCGTGGAACTCCGGTGAGCACCCGCTCCATCAGGCGCTCGAACGTTGCTGGGGCATTGCACAGTCCAAAGGGCATCACTGAAAACTGCCACAGACCCTGGCCAATGGAGAATGCAGTTTTCTGACGTGCCTCAGGGGCCAGCTCGACCTGCCAGTATCCGCTGCGCAGGTCGAGGGAGCTGAACCAGCGGGAGCCTGCGATGTAGTCCAGAGCTTCATCGATTCTGGGAAGGGGGTACGAGTCCTTGTGGGTCACTGCATTCAGTTTGCGATAATCCACACAGAACCGCAGTGACCCGTCTTTTTTTTTTTACTAGTAGGGCTGGCGCGGCCCAGGGGCTAGCCGATGGTTCAATTACCCCGGCAGCGGCCATTTCCAGAATCATGCCCTCGGCCGCTTCCCGCTTTGCCAAGGGTAGCCGCCGTGGTCGCTCCCGGATCGGAGCCGCGTCTCCCGTGTTAATGCTGTGCTGAACTAATCCAGTCCGCCCACAGTCCTCTATGTTTGCAGCAAAAATGTCCAAGTACCCCCTTAATAGTTCCCATAACTGGTCCTGCTGGCCCTGAGATAGACCCTCCTTACTCCTCTGCCACAGCGCTTTCACCGCATCAGTTATCCTGCAGTCCTGAGTTCCACCAGTTGTGGTTGCGGGGGGCGATGAACGTTCTGCAGGGGAGGGGGCGGAGACAGTTGAAACCCTTGCAAACTCTGCTTCTGGGAGAGGCCGGGTCCTGCCCCTCCGCGTCCGACGAAACTCCTTGGTCGGAATATGCCGCACGGTGGATCTGGTGCGGCGTTGCTCCCCTTCCTTCTCCCGACCCGGAATCAGGCGCAGTTGGCTCCGGCCAAGGCACAGGGTTCCCTCAGCCAAGTCGATGGTGGCTCCTACTTTGTTCAGGATGTCCAAACCCAGAATGCAGCGATCTTGTATCTCCGCCAGCCAAAACTCGTGTTGGATCGTGCAGTCTCCGAGCTGGATCTCCAGACGCCGTCGTCCCAGCATGGACGCGACCTGGCCGGTGACAGTGCGGAGGCAAATCTCGGTGGGCGTCCAGCCTCCCAGCCATCCGTCACCTTCTCTGGGGAGGACCCCGGGCCGCAGGATGGAGATGGTGGAGCCCGTGTCGACCAAGGCCTTGCACTGCACCCCATTTAAGAGGCAGGGTGCATGCAGACTGTTGCCCTGGCCAACACGGCCCACCATTGCCACAGCGTCGTTCTCATTGTCTCGATGGGTGGGGGAAGGAAGGTGAAGGAGCGGCGGGCCCCCGTTTACGCCGCTCCATTTTCGTTTCCCGCCGACGACGTCTCTTGTTCAGCCGGTACTGGGTGACGGCGGCGGCGGCATTGTGCATGCAGGTGACCCGGGCTTCCGCAGTTCCAGCAGCGTCTTACAGGCGTGGTCTGCCTGACAGTGGCAGTATCCTCGTCTCCATCGCTATCTTCCTTTTCTCTGACCGCGCGGACTTTGGGGATCCGGACTCGCTCACCCTCCTCGAGCACGGCCTCAATCCTTAGGGCATGGGTTAAAGCCTGCTCTAGGGAGGTTGGGGCAATGAGCCGAACCTGTTGTCTGAGCGCGGTGGGGTTCAGGCCACGGATAAACGCCTCCGTCGCCAGGTCTTCTTGTACAGCCGGAGGTAAACCAGGATACCCCCTCCGTGCCAAGTATTTAGTGTCCGCGGCCAGGATCCCGAGTTTCTCGCCACTGGCTCTCTTGCGCGTAGCGAGGCGATCGCGCAGGCTGACGGCTGACTCCACTTGTCCAAAGCGGCGCTGGAGAGCCGTGGATAGGGTATGGAAGTCACACGGCTCCTCTGGGTCTAAATCGAGCAATGCTTGCATCGCCTTCCCTTCCAGTGCCGCCGCCAGCTGCCCCGCCTGTTCTTCTATTCTCCAGTTGTTTGCCAAGGCTGCGAGGCGGAACTTTGCTTGGTAGGCTTCCCAGGGCGCAGTCCCGTCATAGCGGCCTGCCTTCACAGTACTCTTGTTGGCAGGTTGCGCTGTTTCCACCGCGGCAGGGGGCTGGGGCCGCCCAGGCTGATAAGGGTTCACGCCACTTCGGTTCCGTTCTCGGCCGTCCTCTTTCCCGCCACCGGCGTGCTCGTAGCCTCTCCTGGAGTAGCCCGCTCGGCTAGCCCCGTCTAGGCTGCTGCTCCCGAGGCATCCCGCCTGGTTGCCGTCATCGGCGTCTCTCCGGAGGTGGCGCGCTTGGCTGCCAGCTTCTTTTTGCTGCAGCAAGAGTTCGCCGCTGTGGGTCTTCTGAAACGCGAGTCTTGCTTCTCCGCTTCGCCGCTGGGTGTTCTGCATCTGTCCCGTCAGCTGGGCGATCTGCTGCTCCATCCTCTGGATCTCTTCGTCCATCTTCCAGCTGCAGATCAAGTGCGTGTCATCCATCCCGCTTCTGACACCAATGTAGCGAGCACAGGGATTAACAGAGACACGCACACAATAGCTCTTTTAGGTAATGCAGTTTAATAAGCAGCTAACAGCACGTCAGCGCCCTCCTTGAACACACACACACAGCCCTTCCCCACCCCAGAGCACTACTCTGCCTCTCAGGGTGACATTAACATATTTAACACATAACACAGGAAGGGTAATAACGATTACAGGAAAATGCATGAAATAATACTGGAACTTTTACAGGGACAACAATTAAACACAACAACAATAATTCAGTTTCTCCCCTACCATAGTTCGTACTCCCAGCATCCTCTGCTGCACATTAACCAAATGTAGGGGACTGGCTCCGGGCACAGCGCCTTATTCGCCGACAGGTGGCAACGGCGAGTCAGTCCAGCCGTGCCCGTTACAATATTATAAACAGTTTCATTTAAAACAACATTACATAGAACACGTTACTCTTACAGTGTCCCTGCCGTTATTCGATCGTCAATACTCCATATTAGTAAGCTACACAATTAAATCATAAGACAACTATAGTATCACCGAGCAGACCACGTTGTGAACATAAACATCACAAATAACTTTGCATATAATTTTGAACACGGCAAATAATACTAAATATATATCTTACTTAAGATATTGTAAACATATTACTTCTTGTGTAACAATATTTACAGATCTTACCTGAAAAACCAAAAAATATCTTTTTTTACACTGGCCGATCATACATGAACCATTGGCGTTGTTTACAGCATAAACAACGAGGCACTGCGTGTGCATTGCAGCTTCACCTTTTATTACTCTGCTGCTTGAACACTCGACACCACCTATTGGCCGGAGTTAGTATTGATCGCCCAATGTACTTCAATGGACATTAATTTTACCATAGAGAGCAAGCAACCAACATCCAGAATTCTGTAGCATTTAAGTATATTATTGGGGGGTAGATTGTCCAGGTCTACAATGCCACACAACACTTTAATGGTGTTTCAGCTATGCTGATTTTATTAATGGCTCTAACAACCTTATAAACCCCCCCCCCCCCCCCCCCTTAATAATATGAATCACTGTAACTCATTTTAATGGGTAAAGAAATCTTACAGACATCATGCCTCAACCAGCAGAAGCAAAAGGCAAAAATAAAATGAAACCCTTTATTTAATTATACTGAAAATTCAACCAAAAGTTAACCAATGGCATTCCTGCTACTGAATCTGATGTAGTCAAATGTTCTTTTCACAAGATCTTAGTAATTTACACTCCCTCATCACAGCCATTCCCCACACAACTCAGGAGAACTGAAAATTCAGTGGGCATCCTCCGATCCCACGACCAAGCCTGTTTGCTCTTTACACTCAGGAACTTGAGAGAGGATGTCAGTGAGCTACTGTCAGCCCTGCAGGTGTCCGTTTGCGTTTACCAGGCGCCTGGCCAGTAGGGTCCACTGTAGCGCAATGAGGGCAAACTCCCTGAGAGTTTTGCCTCTAACCTGTAGGAGCGCTACAGCCAATGGAACCTCTCTCTGAAATCCCCTTTGCGACTTTGCATGGACATCACAGCCATAGATTTACCAGTTGAGCAACTTGGGGACCCCTTGAGCACAGTAATCTGATTCTAATATGTGATTGGTTGATTTCAACACTGCTAGCGCTATTGATCATTTAAGACCATAGCATACACTTAAAGAAAAAGAACGCTAAGTAATTATTGTTTCTAAGTCGTATTTTCTAGCAAGTCTTCAACATTTCAGGGTATTGTTTCAAGTTGTTTATTAAGGCATCATCAGATGGCTACAAAGTAGCAGTTTTTCAGACCTTTATGATACAACCTAGATTCAATTAAAAATGATTTTTATAATAACTTTTATCAATAAATCTTGTGGTGTTGTGCTGATGTGATTCATTATTGGTATTACCAGCAGCGCAAACCACTTCTTTTTAGTTGTCTTGAGCAAAATATGTATGAATTTCACTGACCTGTTGTTTATTTTCTTCTTTGTCACATTTATTAATACAATGTTCTTCCTTTGTACAGGAACAACTGCAAGGCCAACTGTTGTAACTATGATAGGTAACTATTACAATAAAAATATTTAATCAATCCCAATACAGTGCAATTTAAAAAGAAACATTTGTAAAAATAATTATACTTTTGCTACATCTTGTTTAAGCAACAAAAATGTGTGCATGAATGCCTGCCTTAATCAATTGTTTTATCTTTTTTTAATTTCTGTAACAGGATCTACATCCACTATAGGTAATGTATATATGTTTTCATACATGTCTGCTTCACAAAGAATTAAACAAAAAAAACTGTTTAACATTTTTGTGGCATATTTTGAGGAGAGTAAACTTGGAGCTTGTCTGTATTTTTTTTTGTGAGGAGAATAAAATAAGTGTTATAAATTACAGACAATGTTAGCTTTTGCAAACATTATTTATTCTATGAATTTACAATAGGTAATTAACCCTGTGCACAATATTTGAATACAAATACATAAACTATTTTTTATAACAAAGTATGTTTTGTTTTTTTTCTCAGGCACACCAGACAAATATATCAATGGTGTGACACATTTGGACACATAAACAGGAAAAAAGAGGGATTTAGTGATACCCCCATATACTGCGTGATTTCTAAATTTTAAAGGGGGGTGGGGTTAGTTGGGAATTCAATGCAGAGTAAAGGATCGAAATGCCATTAGTTATTTTTCAGAAACAAAAACAAATCTTTTTTTAAATATTATTTTTTTTAAAAATTAATATTCAAATATTTGACTTAAATAGTAAAAAAAAAGAGTCAGTTTTCAAATACATGACTTAATACCAACGTTATATTAAAAATAACTTTAAAGTTATGTAGACATATTTCATATACTGACACTAACATGTAAAAATAACATATGCATATATAAATATGAATGTATCTTAAATAAGGAACATTAAACGTTCCCAGAAGAATTTATGGTGTTTTCCGTGAAGCATGTTGTCAGTGGAAAGGCAGTAGGAACAATGGATATTAGCAAGACAGATATTTCACATATTTAAAGCGGGAAACGTGTTACGGACAAGATAATATTTTCATAGAACTATTAATACATTTGTAATGTGCTTTCCATGATGGAGCTCTGCTAACAGTAAGTTAAGCAGCGGCACGACTACAGCATAAAATACATAAACTAACTTGAGATCAAAAGGCAGTCAACAAATGTGATTTAACAGTTTATTTACAGAAAAAGAAAAAAATGCTCGATCGAAAAAAAAAAAAATTGGAGCAATCAAGAAAATAGAAAAGACTTTTTGGAATATTTAATGTGTATATACAACCCAATTGGGATCGTGTTGACCGTTGGTTGGTTCCTCTGTCAATCTTACCATGCAGCGACCAACGAGAACCAGCGAGGAGTTTTTTTTTTTTTTTGCTCAATAAGCCATTTTAAACAGAATAACTGGAGCCCTGTGAAAATCTTTTTTTATATAATTGATCGTTTTATTTGGGGAAGAATTATTTCATTTTATCCGTTGAAAATGGGCTTTCTTAACACAGCAGGAAGGCAGAATATAAACCCAGTACAATTATTTGGGAAATTAAAAAAAGAAAAATCCTGTAAAATTATTTGTGGCAATAAAACTATTTGAACTGAATCTCACTAGTCTAAATTATTTGACAGAGGCTGGGTTGCAAAAAATAAGTAAGCAGGACAAAAGAGTGAAGCGGGGATTATTGAAACAGGTATTGCACAAGCCCATATGACCGACAGAGCTATTGCACATGTGCATATGACCAAGGAATGCATTTTTCAAAGGGATGCATTTTCTGACGTTACACCATCAACATGTCTGTCCTGGGCAAATGAACAAGCCTTAATCGAGCCCTGTTAAAATATGACATCAATCTATAACATTTTATTGTTTGCTTTTAAATTTGAAGCTTATATTTTATAACATGTTGATGTTTCTTTCAAAATAATTTAAATAATGAATCCCTTTCTATTTTCAACAGTAACATCACCACAAGTGCAAGCAACAACAACAGGTACTTGGAATTGTAGAGTTGAATGGAAATTGCTCTTAAGCACTCTTTCCCTTGTATGATGGCCCTACTAACTAAACTAACTAACTAACGAAAGTCAAGTTCTAAAAATATCTGCAAAAATGAGTATTTATTTCCATGATTTTATAATAGGTATTTAAAAATAAAAAAACACATTGACAATTTTTATAGCTAAATGCATTTGTTTTTGTCCCTAGTAACAACAGGAAAAGTTATCAAAGATGAGACACATTTGGAGTTTATGAAATTCAGAAACAAAAAAAAAGGGGGGAAAAAATGAAATACAGTGGGATTAAGCAGAAAAATGTAATTGTTATTGCCGTCTGGGATGCAATCTCCTTCAAAGGGGATATAGTGGAGCGGTTGTACGTATGTACATATGTCACACATCACCTTTTTTTTTTAGAGAACTGCTTATCCAGTTGTCATGAAGCTTGGTATTATCATTATCGATGTTAAGTTTAGGATATTGAATCCTGCAAATATACAGGGGTGTCTGTCTGTTCATCTGCATGTCGCTTTTACGTACATTTGGAGAACCGCCTGTATAATTATCAAAAAACTCAGTATTAACAATATTTAGCATAAGTTATTGATAATATCAGGTTCTGGAGAAATATGGGGTTGTCTTTATGTCCATTCGTCCACCAGTCTGTATGCCACACTTACATTTTTGTATTAATCTGGAGAATTGATTTATAGAATTGTGATTAACCATTGAATTGGTAATTGTTATTGTATACTATTCTGTAATGCACTTTACATATGCCAGGGTCATCAACCTTTTCATCATTCCGATGCCTCTAATTTATGAATTCACAGCCGTGGCAGGGGATGTGCAGTATGTTTCTGGCATACTTATTTCCATTTTGTAAAACCTTTTTAACCTGTTGATCTGGTGGTCTCAAAGTAGCCCGCTGTCCAATTTTCAAAACCAGTATATTTCTGAGAGACCCAAGAATGAATGCTATGGGAGTGTTTATGTCAGCATTGATTTGCACAACCGTAACAGACAGTGGCTGATCTTGAACTTGCAACGACACACTTTCCAACCAACGTACAAAACAGCCAGGCGTGCAATTAAAGGGGATTCCGACTTTCTTCATAACTTAAGCTAATAATGTTACTTCAAGGTTTCATGACAATTAAAAAAGGTCGTTCTCCAGATACAGTTCATAATAATTTTAAAATTAGATTTTGTTTCTTAAGTTTTTCAAAACTGGGCTTTGTAGTTTACCTAGTACAGTACAGTAAAAACTCCCATCCATGTGTTTGTTTTCTTTACAGAGCCTCCATGTTCAGGGAGATGGTCAGAATGGATGAACACGATGAAACCAACTTCTGTAAATGATGGGGATTTTGAGTCAGTAAACAACTCCACATGTACTAATGGAATTGAAAACATTCAGTGCCAATCTACTACAACTGGTTCTGCTGTGCAAAAAGTGACATGTGACAAAGACAAAGGGTTAATTTGTTATAATAGAGAGCAAAATAATAATCAGTGTAATGATTATAAGATAAGAATTTGTTGTGCTGCCATTACTCCTTCAACAACTACGACAACTGGACCTGAAACCACAACACCACCACCACCAACAACAACAGCAACAACAACAACAACAACATCAATAACAACGGAAACCACAATACGAACACCACCACCAACAACAACAACAACAATAACACCAGGTAAAATATCTAATTCACGTTTCAGCTGAATTTTACTTAAGCGATCTTCCCCTTGTATGATGGCCGTACTGTCTGGTGGCTGACAGCAATGGGAGTTATACATACCGAGACATAGACAAGGTTTCTAATGAAAGTAAGGTTCTAAAAACATTTGTAAAAATGATTGTTCATTTCCATGATTTTACAATAGGTAATTTAAATTGTGCATAAGGTTTAAAAAGAAAATACATGAACTATTTTCATAGCTAAGTATTTTCTTTCCCCCAGTAACAACAGTAAAAGTTGTCAAAGACGAGACACATTTGTACTTCAAGAAATTCATAAACAAAGGAAAAAAAAGGCAATACAATGGGCTTAAGTAGAAAAACAAAATTGTTATTCCTGTCTGGGATGAATTCTCCTTCGAGGGGGATATAGTGGGGTGGTCATTCGTATGTCACATGTCACCCTTTTTTTGAGAACTGCATATCCAATTGTCATGAGACTTGGTATTATCATTATCTAGGTTAAGTTTACAATATCGGATCCTGAAAATATACAGGGGTGTCTGTCTGTGCATCTGCATGTCACTTTTACGTACATTTGGAGAACCACTTGTGCAATTATCAAAAAACTCAGTATTAACACTACTTAGCATAAGTTCTTGATAATGTCAGGTTCTGGGGAAATATGGGTTTTCTTCATGTCCTTTCGTCCACCAGTCTGTATGCCACACTTACATTTTTGCATTAATCTAGAGAATTGACTTATAGAATTGTGATTAAACATTGAATTGGTAATTGTTATTGTATACTATTCTGTAATACACTTTACATACGCCAGGGTCATCAACCTTTTCATCATTCCGATGCCTCTAATTTATGAATTCACAGCCGTGGCAGGGGATGTGCAGTATGTTTCTGGCATACTTATTTCCATTTTGTAAAACCTTTTTAACCTGTTGATCTGGTGGTCTCAAAGTAGCCCGCTGTCCAATTTTCAAAACCAGTTTATTTCTGAGAGACCCAAGAATGAATGCTATGGGAGTGTTTATGTCAGCATTGATTTGCACAACCGTAACAGACAGTGGCTGATCTTGAACTTGCAACGACACACTTTCCAACCAACGTACAAAACAGCCAGGCGTGCAATTAAAGGGGATTCCGACTTTCTTCATAACTTAAGCTAATAATGTTACTTCAAGGTTTCATGACAATTAAAAAAGGTCGTTCTCCAGATACAGTTCATAATAATTTTAAAATTAGATTTTGTTTCTTAAGTTTTTCAAAACTGGGCTTTGTAGTTTACCTAGTACAGTACAGTAAAAACTCCCATCCATGTGTTTGTTTTCTTTACAGAGCCTCCATGTTCAGGGAGATGGTCAGAATGGATGAACACGATGAAACCAACTTCTGTAAATGATGGGGATTTTGAGTCAGTAAACAACTCCACATGTACTAATGGAATTGAAAACATTCAGTGCCAATCTACTACAACTGGTTCTGCTGTGCAAAAAGTGACATGTGACAAAGACAAAGGGTTAATTTGTTATAATAGAGAGCAAAATAATAATCAGTGTAATGATTATAAGATAAGAATTTGTTGTGCTGCCATTACTCCTTCAACAACTACGACAACTGGACCTGAAACCACAACACCACCACCACCAACAACAACAGCAACGACAACAACAACAACATCAATAACAACGGAAACCACAATACGAACACCACCACCAACAACAACAACAATAACACCAGGTAAAATATCTAATTCACGTTTCAGCTGAATTTTACTTAAGCGATCTTCCCCTTGTATGATGGCCGTACTGTCTGGTGGCTGACAGCAATGGGAGTTATACATACCGAGACATAGACAAGGTTTCTAATGAAAGTAAGGTTCTAAAAACATTTGTAAAAATGATTGTTCATTTCCATGATTTTACAATAGGTAATTTAAATTGTGCATAAGGTTAAAAAAAAAATACATGAACTATTTTCATAGCTAAGTATTTTCTTTCCCCAAGTAACAACAGGAAAAGTTGTCAAAGACGAGACACATTTGTACTTCAAGAAATTCATAAACAAACAAAGGGAAAAAAAGGCAATACAATGGGCTTAAGTAGAAAAACAAAATTGTTATTCCTGTCTGGGATGAATTCTCCTTCGAGGGGGATATAGTGGGGCGGTCATTCGTATGTCACATGTCACCCTTTTTTTGAGAACTGCATATCCAATTGTCATGAGACTTGGTATTATCATTATCTAGGTTAAGTTTACAATATCGGATCCTGAAAATATACAGGGGTGTCTGTCTGTGCATCTGCATGTCACTTTTACGTACATTTGGAGAATCACTTGTACAATTATCAAAAAACTCAGTATTAACACTACTTAGCATAAGTTCTTGATAATGTCAGGTTCTGGAGAAATATGGGTTTTCTTCATGTCCTTTCGTCCACCAGTCTGTATGCCACACTTACATTTTTGCATTAATCTGGAGAATTGACTTATAGAATTGTGATTAAACATTGAATTGGTAATTGTTATTGTATACTATTCTGTAATACACTTTACATATGCCAGGGTCATCAACCTTTTCATCATTCCGATGCCTCTAATTTATGAATTCACAGCCGTGGCAGGGGATGTGCAGTATGTTTCTGGCATACTTATTTCCATTTTGTAAAACCTTTTTAACCTGTTGATCTGGTGGTCTCAAAGTAGCCCGCTGTCCAATTTTCAAAACCAGTTTATTTCTGAGAGACCCAAGAATGAATGCTATGGGAGTGTTTATGTCAGCATTGATTTGCACAACCGTAACAGACAGTGGCTGATCTTGAACTTGCAACGACACACTTTCCAACCAACGTACAAAACAGCCAGGCGTGCAATTAAAGGGGATTCCGACTTTCTTCATAACTTAAGCTAATAATGTTACTTCAAGGTTTCATGACAATTAAAAAAGGTCGTTCTCCAGATACAGTTCATAATAATTTTAAAATTAGATTTTGTTTCTTAAGTTTTTCAAAACTGGGCTTTGTAGTTTACCTAGTACAGTACAGTAAAAACTCCCATCCATGTGTTTGTTTTCTTTACAGAGCCTCCATGTTCAGGGAGATGGTCAGAATGGATGAACACGATGAAACCAACTTCTGTAAATGATGGGGATTTTGAGTCAGTAAACAACTCCACATGTACTAATGGAATTGAAAACATTCAGTGCCAATCTACTACAACTGGTTCTGCTGTGCAAAAAGTGACATGTGACAAAGACAAAGGGTTAATTTGTTATAATAGAGAGCAAAATAATAATCAGTGTAATGATTATAAGATAAGAATTTGTTGTGCTGCCATTACTCCTTCAACAACTACGACAACTGGACCTGAAACCACAACACCACATGAAACCACAACACCACATGAAACCACAACACCACCACCACCAACAACAACAGCAACAACAACAACAACATCAATAACAACGGAAACCACAATACGAACACCACCACCACCACCACCACCAACAACAACAATAACACCAGGTAAAATATCTAATTCACGTTTGAGCTGAATTTTACTTAAGCGATCTTCCCCTTGTATGATGGCCGTACTGTCTGGTGGCTGACAGCAATGGGAGTTATACATACCGAGACATAGACAAGGTTTCTAATGAAAGTAAGGTTCTAAAAACATTTGTAAAAATGATTGTTCATTTCCATGATTTAACAATAGGTAATTTAAATGGTGCATAAGGTTAAAAAAAAAATACATGAACTATTTTCATAGCTAAGTATTTTCTTTCCCCAAGTAACAACAGGAAAAGTTGTCAAAGACGAGACACATTTGTACTTCAAGAAATTCATAAACAAACAAAGGGAAAAAAAGGCAATACAATGGGCTTAAGTAGAAAAACAAAATTGTTATTCCTGTCTGGGATGAATTCTCCTTCGAGGGGGATATAGTGGGGCGGTCATTCGTATGTCACATGTCACCCTTTTTTTGAGAACTGCATATCCAATTGTCATGAGACTTGGTATTATCATTATCTAGGTTAAGTTTACAATATCGGATCCTGAAAATATACAGGGGTGTCTGTCTGTGCATCTGCATGTCGCTTTTACGTACATTTGGAGAACCACTTGTGCAATTATCAAAAAACTCAGTATTAACACTACTTAGCATAAGTTCTTGATAATGTCAGGTTCTGGAGAAATATGGGTTTTCTTCATGTCCTTTCGTCCACCAGTCTGTATGCCACACTTACATTTTTGCATTAATCTAGAGAATTGACTTATAGAATTGTGATTAAACATTGAATTGGTAATTGTTATTGTATACTATTCTGTAATACACTTTACATACGCCAGGGTCATCAACCTTTTCATCATTCCGATGCCTCTAATTTATGAATTCACAGCCGTGGCAGGGGATGTGCAGTATGTTTCTGGCATACTTATTTCCATTTTGTAAAACCTTTTTAACCTGTTGATCTGGTGGTCTCAAAGTAGCCCGCTGTCCAATTTTCAAAACCAGTTTATTTCTGAGAGACCCAAGAATGAATGCTATGGGAGTGTTTATGTCAGCATTGATTTGCACAACCGTAACAGACAGTGGCTGATCTTGAACTTGCAACGACACACTTTCCAACCAACGTACAAAACAGCCAGGCGTGCAATTAAAGGGGATTCCGACTTTCTTCATAACTTAAGCTAACAATGTTACTTCAAGGTTTCATGACAATTAAAAAAGGTCGTTCTCCAGATACAGGTCATAATAATTTTAAAATTAGATTTTGTTTCTTAAGTTTTTCAAAACTGGGCTTTGTAGTTTACCTAGTACAGTACAGTAAAAACTCCCATCCATGTGTTTGTTTTCTTTACAGAGCCTCCATGTTCAGGGAGATGGTCAGAATGGATGAACACGATGAAACCAACTTCTGTAAATGATGGGGATTTTGAGTCAGTAAACAACTCCACATGTACTAATGGAATTGAAAACATTCAGTGCCAATCTACTACAACTGGTTCTGCTGTGCAAAAAGTGACATGTGACAAAGACAAAGGGTTAATTTGTTATAATAGAGAGCAAAATAATAATCAGTGTAATGATTATAAGATAAGAATTTGTTGTGCTGCCATTACTCCTTCAACAACTACGACAACTGGACCTGAAACCACAACACCACATGAAACCACAACACCACATGAAACCACAACACCACCACCACCAACAACAACAGCAACAACAACAACAACATCAATAACAACGGAAACCACAATACGAACACCACCACCACCACCACCACCAACAACAACAATAACACCAGGTAAAATATCTAATTCACGTTTGAGCTGAATTTTACTTAAGCGATCTTCCCCTTGTATGATGGCCGTACTGTCTGGTGGCTGACAGCAATGGGAGTTATACATACCGAGACATAGACAAGGTTTCTAATGAAAGTAAGGTTCTAAAAACATTTGTAAAAATGATTGTTCATTTCCATGATTTAACAATAGGTAATTTAAATGGTGCATAAGGTTAAAAAAAAAATACATGAACTATTTTCATAGCTAAGTATTTTCTTTCCCCAAGTAACAACAGGAAAAGTTGTCAAAGACGAGACACATTTGTACTTCAAGAAATTCATAAACAAACAAAGGGAAAAAAAGGCAATACAATGGGCTTAAGTAGAAAAACAAAATTGTTATTCCTGTCTGGGATGAATTCTCCTTCGAGGGGGATATAGTGGGGCGGTCATTCGTATGTCACATGTCACCCTTTTTTTGAGAACTGCATATCCAATTGTCATGAGACTTGGTATTATCATTATCTAGGTTAAGTTTACAATATCGGATCCTGAAAATATACAGGGGTGTCTGTCTGTGCATCTGCATGTCGCTTTTACGTACATTTGGAGAACCACTTGTGCAATTATCAAAAAACTCAGTATTAACACTACTTAGCATAAGTTCTTGATAATGTCAGGTTCTGGAGAAATATGGGTTTTCTTCATGTCCTTTCGTCCACCAGTCTGTATGCCACACTTACATTTTTGCATTAATCTAGAGAATTGACTTATAGAATTGTGATTAAACATTGAATTGGTAATTGTTATTGTATACTATTCTGTAATACACTTTACATACGCCAGGGTCATCAACCTTTTCATCATTCCGATGCCTCTAATTTATGAATTCACAGCCGTGGCAGGGGATGTGCAGTATGTTTCTGGCATACTTATTTCCATTTTGTAAAACCTTTTTAACCTGTTGATCTGGTGGTCTCAAAGTAGCCCGCTGTCCAATTTTCAAAACCAGTTTATTTCTGAGAGACCCAAGAATGAATGCTATGGGAGTGTTTATGTCAGCATTGATTTGCACAACCGTAACAGACAGTGGCTGATCTTGAACTTGCAACGACACACTTTCCAACCAACGTACAAAACAGCCAGGCGTGCAATTAAAGGGGATTCCGACTTTCTTCATAACTTAAGCTAATAATGTTACTTCAAGGTTTCATGACAATTAAAAAAGGTCGTTCTCCAGATACAGGTCATAATAATTTTAAAATTAGATTTTGTTTCTTAAGTTTTTCAAAACTGGGCTTTGTAGTTTACCTAGTACAGTACAGTAAAAACTCCCATCCATGTGTTTGTTTTCTTTACAGAGCCTCCATGTTCAGGGAGATGGTCAGAATGGATGAACACGATGAAACCAACTTCTGTAAATGATGGGGATTTTGAGTCAGTAAACAACTCCACATGTACTAATGGAATTGAAAACATTCAGTGCCAATCTACTACAACTGGTTCTGCTGTGCAAAAAGTGACATGTGACAAAGACAAAGGGTTAATTTGTTATAATAGAGAGCAAAATAATAATCAGTGTAATGATTATAAGATAAGAATTTGTTGTGCTGCCATTACTCCTTCAACAACTACGACAACTGGACCTGAAACCACAACACCACATGAAACCACAACACCACATGAAACCACAACACCACCACCACCAACAACAACAGCAACAACAACAACAACATCAATAACAACGGAAACCACAATACGAACACCACCACCACCACCACCACCAACAACAACAATAACACCAGGTAAAATATCTAATTCACGTTTGAGCTGAATTTTACTTAAGCGATCTTCCCCTTGTATGATGGCCGTACTGTCTGGTGGCTGACAGCAATGGGAGTTATACATACCGAGACATAGACAAGGTTTCTAATGAAAGTAAGGTTCTAAAAACATTTGTAAAAATGATTGTTCATTTCCATGATTTAACAATAGGTAATTTAAATGGTGCATAAGGTTAAAAAAAAAATACATGAACTATTTTCATAGCTAAGTATTTTCTTTCCCCAAGTAACAACAGGAAAAGTTGTCAAAGACGAGACACATTTGTACTTCAAGAAATTCATAAACAAACAAAGGGAAAAAAAGGCAATACAATGGGCTTAAGTAGAAAAACAAAATTGTTATTCCTGTCTGGGATGAATTCTCCTTCGAGGGGGATATAGTGGGGCGGTCATTCGTATGTCACATGTCACCCTTTTTTTGAGAACTGCATATCCAATTGTCATGAGACTTGGTATTATCATTATCTAGGTTAAGTTTACAATATCGGATCCTGAAAATATACAGGGGTGTCTGTCTGTGCATCTGCATGTCGCTTTTACGTACATTTGGAGAACCACTTGTGCAATTATCAAAAAACTCAGTATTAACACTACTTAGCATAAGTTCTTGATAATGTCAGGTTCTGGAGAAATATGGGTTTTCTTCATGTCCTTTCTTCCACCAGTCTGTATGCCACACTTACATTTTTGCATTAATCTAGAGAATTGACTTATAGAATTGTGATTAAACATTGAATTGGTAATTGTTATTGTATACTATTCTGTAATACACTTTACATATGCCAGGGTCATCAACCTTTTCATCATTCCGATGCCTCTAATTTATGAATTCACAGCCGTGGCAGGGGATGTGCAGTATGTTTCTGGCATACTTATTTCCATTTTGTAAAACCTTTTTAACCTGTTGATCTGGTGGTCTCAAAGTAGCCCGCTGTCCAATTTTCAAAACCAGTTTATTTCTGAGAGACCCAAGAATGAATGCTATGGGAGTGTTCATGTCAGCATTGATTTGCACAACCGTAACAGACAGTGGCTGATCTTGAACTTGCAACGACACACTTTCCAACCAACGTACAAAACAGCCAGGCGTGCAATTAAAGGGGATTCCGACTTTCTTCATAACTTAAGCTAATAATGTTACTTCAAGGTTTCATGACAATTAAAAAAGGTCGTTCTCCAGATACAGTTCATAATAATTTTAAAATTAGATTTTGTTTCTTAAGTTTTTCAAAACTGGGCTTTGTAGTTTACCTAGTACAGTACAGTAAAAACTCCCATCCATGTGTTTGTTTTCTTTACAGAGCCTCCATGTTCAGGGAGATGGTCAGAATGGATGAACACGATGAAACCAACTTCTGTAAATGATGGGGATTTTGAGTCAGTAAACAACTCCACATGTACTAATGGAATTGAAAACATTCAGTGCCAATCTACTACAACTGGTTCTGCTGTGCAAAAAGTGACATGTGACAAAGACAAAGGGTTAATTTGTTATAATAGAGAGCAAAATAATAATCAGTGTAATGATTATAAGATAAGAATTTGTTGTGCTGCCATTACTCCTTCAACAACTACGACAACTGGACCTGAAACCACAACACCACATGAAACCACAACACCACCACCACCAACAACAACAGCAACGACAACAACAACAACATCAATAACAACGGAAACCACAATACGAACACCACCACCAACAACAACAACAATAACACCAGGTAAAATATCTAATTCACGTTTCAGCTGAATTTTACTTAAGCGATCTTCCCCTTGTATGATGGCCGTACTGTCTGGTGGCTGACAGCAATGGGAGTTATACATACCGAGACATAGACAAGGTTTCTAATGAAAGTAAGGTTCTAAAAACATTTGTAAAAATGATTGTTCATTTCCATGATTTTACAATAGGTAATTTAAATTGTGCATAAGGTTAAAAAAAAAAATACATGAACTATTTTCATAGCTAAGTATTTTCTTTCCCCAAGTAACAACAGGGAAAGTTGTCAAAGACGAGACACATTTGTACTTCAAGAAATTCATAAACAAACAAAGGGAAAAAAGGCAATACAATGGGCTTAAGTAGAAAAACAAAATTGTTATTCCTGTCTGGGATGAATTCTCCTTCGAGGGGGATATAGTGGGGCGGTCATTCGTATGTCACATGTCACCCTTTTTTTGAGAACTGCATATCCAATTGTCATGAGACTTGGTATTATCATTATCTAGGTTAAGTTTACAATATCGGATCCTGAAAATATACAGGGGTGTCTGTCTGTGCATCTGCATGTCGCTTTTACGTACATTTGGAGAACCACTTGTGCAATTATCAAAAAACTCAGTATTAACACTACTTAGCATAAGTTCTTGATAATGTCAGGTTCTGGAGAAATATGGGTTTTCTTCATGTCCTTTCGTCCACCAGTCTGTATGCCACACTTACATTTTTGCATTAATCTAGAGAATTGACTTATAGAATTGTGATTAAACATTGAATTGGTAATTGTTATTGTATACTATTCTGTAATACACTTTACATACGCCAGGGTCATCAACCTTTTCATCATTCCGATGCCTCTAATTTATGAATTCACAGCCGTGGCAGGGGATGTGCAGTATGTTTCTGGCATACTTATTTCCATTTTGTAAAACCTTTTTAACCTGTTGATCTGGTGGTCTCAAAGTAGCCCGCTGTCCAATTTTCAAAACCAGTTTATTTCTGAGAGACCCAAGAATGAATGCTATGGGAGTGTTCATGTCAGCATTGATTTGCACAACCGTAACAGACAGTGGCTGATCTTGAACTTGCAACGACACACTTTCCAACCAACGTACAAAACAGCCAGGCGTGCAATTAAAGGGGATTCCGACTTTCTTCATAACTTAAGCTAATAATGTTACTTCAAGGTTTCATGACAATTAAAAAAGGTCGTTCTCCAGATACAGTTCATAATAATTTTAAAATTAGATTTTGTTTCTTAAGTTTTTCAAAACTGGGCTTTGTAGTTTACCTAGTACAGTACAGTAAAAACTCCCATCCATGTGTTTGTTTTCTTTACAGAGCCTCCATGTTCAGGGAGATGGTCAGAATGGATGAACACGATGAAACCAACTTCTGTAAATGATGGGGATTTTGAGTCAGTAAACAACTCCACATGTACTAATGGAATTGAAAACATTCAGTGCCAATCTACTACAACTGGTTCTGCTGTGCAAAAAGTGACATGTGACAAAGACAAAGGGTTAATTTGTTATAATAGAGAGCAAAATAATAATCAGTGTAATGATTATAAGATAAGAATTTGTTGTGCTGCCATTACTCCTTCAACAACTACGACAACTGGACCTGAAACCACAACACCACATGAAACCACAACACCACCACCACCAACAACAACAGCAACGACAACAACAACAACATCAATAACAACGGAAACCACAATACGAACACCACCACCAACAACAACAACAATAACACCAGGTAAAATATCTAATTCACGTTTCAGCTGAATTTTACTTAAGCGATCTTCCCCTTGTATGATGGCCGTACTGTCTGGTGGCTGACAGCAATGGGAGTTATACATACCGAGACATAGACAAGGTTTCTAATGAAAGTAAGGTTCTAAAAACATTTGTAAAAATGATTGTTCATTTCCATGATTTTACAATAGGTAATTTAAATTGTGCATAAGGTTAAAAAAAAAATACATGAACTATTTTCATAGCTAAGTATTTTCTTTCCCCAAGTAACAACAGGAAAAGTTGTCAAAGACGAGACACATTTGTACTTCAAGAAATTCATAAACAAACAAAGGGAAAAAAAGGCAATACAATGGGCTTAAGTAGAAAAACAAAATTGTTATTCCTGTCTGGGATGAATTCTCCTTCGAGGGGGATATAGTGGGGCGGTCATTCGTATGTCACATGTCACCCTTTTTTTGAGAACTGCATATCCAATTGTCATGAGACTTGGTATTATCATTATCTAGGTTAAGTTTACAATATCGGATCCTGAAAATATACAGGGGTGTCTGTCTGTGCATCTGCATGTCACTTTTACGTACATTTGGAGAATCACTTGTACAATTATCAAAAAACTCAGTATTAACACTACTTAGCATAAGTTCTTGATAATGTCAGGTTCTGGAGAAATATGGGTTTTCTTCATGTCCTTTCGTCCACCAGTCTGTATGCCACACTTACATTTTTGCATTAATCTGGAGAATTGACTTATAGAATTGTGATTAAACATTGAATTGGTAATTGTTATTGTATACTATTCTGTAATACACTTTACATATGCCAGGGTCATCAACCTTTTCATCATTCCGATGCCTCTAATTTATGAATTCACAGCCGTGGCAGGGGATGTGCAGTATGTTTCTGGCATACTTATTTCCATTTTGTAAAACCTTTTTAACCTGTTGATCTGGTGGTCTCAAAGTAGCCCGCTGTCCAATTTTCAAAACCAGTTTATTTCTGAGAGACCCAAGAATGAATGCTATGGGAGTGTTTATGTCAGCATTGATTTGCACAACCGTAACAGACAGTGGCTGATCTTGAACTTGCAACGACACACTTTCCAACCAACGTACAAAACAGCCAGGCGTGCAATTAAAGGGGATTCCGACTTTCTTCATAACTTAAGCTAATAATGTTACTTCAAGGTTTCATGACAATTAAAAAAGGTCGTTCTCCAGATACAGTTCATAATAATTTTAAAATTAGATTTTGTTTCTTAAGTTTTTCAAAACTGGGCTTTGTAGTTTACCTAGTACAGTACAGTAAAAACTCCCATCCATGTGTTTGTTTTCTTTACAGAGCCTCCATGTTCAGGGAGATGGTCAGAATGGATGAACACGATGAAACCAACTTCTGTAAATGATGGGGATTTTGAGTCAGTAAACAACTCCACATGTACTAATGGAATTGAAAACATTCAGTGCCAATCTACTACAACTGGTTCTGCTGTGCAAAAAGTGACATGTGACAAAGACAAAGGGTTAATTTGTTATAATAGAGAGCAAAATAATAATCAGTGTAATGATTATAAGATAAGAATTTGTTGTGCTGCCATTACTCCTTCAACAACTACGACAACTGGACCTGAAACCACAACACCACATGAAACCACAACACCACCACCACCAACAACAACAGCAACGACAACAACAACAACATCAATAACAACGGAAACCACAATACGAACACCACCACCAACAACAACAACAATAACACCAGGTAAAATATCTAATTCACGTTTCAGCTGAATTTTACTTAAGCGATCTTCCCCTTGTATGATGGCCGTACTGTCTGGTGGCTGACAGCAATGGGAGTTATACATACCGAGACATAGACAAGGTTTCTAATGAAAGTAAGGTTCTAAAAACATTTGTAAAAATGATTGTTCATTTCCATGATTTTACAATAGGTAATTTAAATGGTGCATAAGGTTAAAAAAAAAATACATGAACTATTTTCATAGCTAAGTATTTTCTTTCCCCAAGTAACAACAGGAAAAGTTGTCAAAGACGAGACACATTTGTACTTCAAGAAATTCATAAACAAACAAAGGGAAAAAAAGGCAATACAATGGGCTTAAGTAGAAAAACAAAATTGTTATTCCTGTCTGGGATGAATTCTCCTTCGAGGGGGATATAGTGGGGCGGTCATTCGTATGTCACATGTCACCCTTTTTTTGAGAACTGCATATCCAATTGTCATGAGACTTGGTATTATCATTATCTAGGTTAAGTTTACAATATCGGATCCTGAAAATATACAGGGGTGTCTGTCTGTGCATCTGCATGTCGCTTTTACGTACATTTGGAGAACCACTTGTGCAATTATCGAAAAAACTCAGTATTAACACTACTTAGCATAAGTTCTTGATAATGTCAGGTTCTGGAGAAATATGGGTTTTCTTCATGTCCTTTCGTCCACCAGTCTGTATGCCACACTTACATTTTTGCATTAATCTAGAGAATTGACTTATAGAATTGTGATTAAACATTGAATTGGTAATTGTTATTGTATACTATTCTGTAATACACTTTACATACGCCAGGGTCATCAACCTTTTCATCATTCCGATGCCTCTAATTTATGAATTCACAGCCGTGGCAGGGGATGTGCAGTATGTTTCTGGCATACTTATTTCCATTTTGTAAAACCTTTTTAACCTGTTGATCTGGTGGTCTCAAAGTAGCCCGCTGTCCAATTTTCAAAACCAGTTTATTTCTGAGAGACCCAAGAATGAATGCTATGGGAGTGTTTATGTCAGCATTGATTTGCACAACCGTAACAGACAGTGGCTGATCTTGAACTTGCAACGACACACTTTCCAACCAACGTACAAAACAGCCAGGCGTGCAATTAAAGGGGATTCCGACTTTCTTCATAACTTAAGCTAATAATGTTACTTCAAGGTTTCATGACAATTAAAAAAGGTCGTTCTCCAGATACAGGTCATAATAATTTTAAAATTAGATTTTGTTTCTTAAGTTTTTCAAAACTGGGCTTTGTAGTTTACCTAGTACAGTACAGTAAAAACTCCCATCCATGTGTTTGTTTTCTTTACAGAGCCTCCATGTTCAGGGAGATGGTCAGAATGGATGAACACGATGAAACCAACTTCTGTAAATGATGGGGATTTTGAGTCAGTAAACAACTCCACATGTACTAATGGAATTGAAAACATTCAGTGCCAATCTACTACAACTGGTTCTGCTGTGCAAAAAGTGACATGTGACAAAGACAAAGGGTTAATTTGTTATAATAGAGAGCAAAATAATAATCAGTGTAATGATTATAAGATAAGAATTTGTTGTGCTGCCATTACTCCTTCAACAACTACGACAACTGGACCTGAAACCACAACACCACATGAAACCACAACACCACATGAAACCACAACACCACCACCACCAACAACAACAGCAACAACAACAACAACATCAATAACAACGGAAACCACAATACGAACACCACCACCACCACCACCACCAACAACAACAATAACACCAGGTAAAATATCTAATTCACGTTTGAGCTGAATTTTACTTAAGCGATCTTCCCCTTGTATGATGGCCGTACTGTCTGGTGGCTGACAGCAATGGGAGTTATACATACCGAGACATAGACAAGGTTTCTAATGAAAGTAAGGTTCTAAAAACATTTGTAAAAATGATTGTTCATTTCCATGATTTAACAATAGGTAATTTAAATGGTGCATAAGGTTAAAAAAAAAATACATGAACTATTTTCATAGCTAAGTATTTTCTTTCCCCAAGTAACAACAGGAAAAGTTGTCAAAGACGAGACACATTTGTACTTCAAGAAATTCATAAACAAACAAAGGGAAAAAAAGGCAATACAATGGGCTTAAGTAGAAAAACAAAATTGTTATTCCTGTCTGGGATGAATTCTCCTTCGAGGGGGATATAGTGGGGCGGTCATTCGTATGTCACATGTCACCCTTTTTTTGAGAACTGCATATCCAATTGTCATGAGACTTGGTATTATCATTATCTAGGTTAAGTTTACAATATCGGATCCTGAAAATATACAGGGGTGTCTGTCTGTGCATCTGCATGTCGCTTTTACGTACATTTGGAGAACCACTTGTGCAATTATCAAAAAACTCAGTATTAACACTACTTAGCATAAGTTCTTGATAATGTCAGGTTCTGGAGAAATATGGGTTTTCTTCATGTCCTTTCGTCCACCAGTCTGTATGCCACACTTACATTTTTGCATTAATCTAGAGAATTGACTTATAGAATTGTGATTAAACATTGAATTGGTAATTGTTATTGTATACTATTCTGTAATACACTTTACATATGCCAGGGTCATCAACCTTTTCATCATTCCGATGCCTCTAATTTATGAATTCACAGCCGTGGCAGGGGATGTGCAGTATGTTTCTGGCATACTTATTTCCATTTTGTAAAACCTTTTTAACCTGTTGATCTGGTGGTCTCAAAGTAGCCCGCTGTCCAATTTTCAAAACCAGTTTATTTCTGAGAGACCCAAGAATGAATGCTATGGGAGTGTTCATGTCAGCATTGATTTGCACAACCGTAACAGACAGTGGCTGATCTTGAACTTGCAACGACACACTTTCCAACCAACGTACAAAACAGCCAGGCGTGCAATTAAAGGGGATTCCGACTTTCTTCATAACTTAAGCTAATAATGTTACTTCAAGGTTTCATGACAATTAAAAAAGGTCGTTCTCCAGATACAGTTCATAATAATTTTAAAATTAGATTTTGTTTCTTAAGTTTTTCAAAACTGGGCTTTGTAGTTTACCTAGTACAGTACAGTAAAAACTCCCATCCATGTGTTTGTTTTCTTTACAGAGCCTCCATGTTCAGGGAGATGGTCAGAATGGATGAACACGATGAAACCAACTTCTGTAAATGATGGGGATTTTGAGTCAGTAAACAACTCCACATGTACTAATGGAATTGAAAACATTCAGTGCCAATCTACTACAACTGGTTCTGCTGTGCAAAAAGTGACATGTGACAAAGACAAAGGGTTAATTTGTTATAATAGAGAGCAAAATAATAATCAGTGTAATGATTATAAGATAAGAATTTGTTGTGCTGCCATTACTCCTTCAACAACTACGACAACTGGACCTGAAACCACAACACCACATGAAACCACAACACCACCACCACCAACAACAACAGCAACGACAACAACAACAACATCAATAACAACGGAAACCACAATACGAACACCACCACCAACAACAACAACAATAACACCAGGTAAAATATCTAATTCACGTTTCAGCTGAATTTTACTTAAGCGATCTTCCCCTTGTATGATGGCCGTACTGTCTGGTGGCTGACAGCAATGGGAGTTATACATACCGAGACATAGACAAGGTTTCTAATGAAAGTAAGGTTCTAAAAACATTTGTAAAAATGATTGTTCATTTCCATGATTTTACAATAGGTAATTTAAATTGTGCATAAGGTTAAAAAAAAAAATACATGAACTATTTTCATAGCTAAGTATTTTCTTTCCCCAAGTAACAACAGGGAAAGTTGTCAAAGACGAGACACATTTGTACTTCAAGAAATTCATAAACAAACAAAGGGAAAAAAGGCAATACAATGGGCTTAAGTAGAAAAACAAAATTGTTATTCCTGTCTGGGATGAATTCTCCTTCGAGGGGGATATAGTGGGGCGGTCATTCGTATGTCACATGTCACCCTTTTTTTGAGAACTGCATATCCAATTGTCATGAGACTTGGTATTATCATTATCTAGGTTAAGTTTACAATATCGGATCCTGAAAATATACAGGGGTGTCTGTCTGTGCATCTGCATGTCGCTTTTACGTACATTTGGAGAACCACTTGTGCAATTATCAAAAAACTCAGTATTAACACTACTTAGCATAAGTTCTTGATAATGTCAGGTTCTGGAGAAATATGGGTTTTCTTCATGTCCTTTCGTCCACCAGTCTGTATGCCACACTTACATTTTTGCATTAATCTAGAGAATTGACTTATAGAATTGTGATTAAACATTGAATTGGTAATTGTTATTGTATACTATTCTGTAATACACTTTACATACGCCAGGGTCATCAACCTTTTCATCATTCCGATGCCTCTAATTTATGAATTCACAGCCGTGGCAGGGGATGTGCAGTATGTTTCTGGCATACTTATTTCCATTTTGTAAAACCTTTTTAACCTGTTGATCTGGTGGTCTCAAAGTAGCCCGCTGTCCAATTTTCAAAACCAGTTTATTTCTGAGAGACCCAAGAATGAATGCTATGGGAGTGTTCATGTCAGCATTGATTTGCACAACCGTAACAGACAGTGGCTGATCTTGAACTTGCAACGACACACTTTCCAACCAACGTACAAAACAGCCAGGCGTGCAATTAAAGGGGATTCCGACTTTCTTCATAACTTAAGCTAATAATGTTACTTCAAGGTTTCATGACAATTAAAAAAGGTCGTTCTCCAGATACAGTTCATAATAATTTTAAAATTAGATTTTGTTTCTTAAGTTTTTCAAAACTGGGCTTTGTAGTTTACCTAGTACAGTACAGTAAAAACTCCCATCCATGTGTTTGTTTTCTTTACAGAGCCTCCATGTTCAGGGAGATGGTCAGAATGGATGAACACGATGAAACCAACTTCTGTAAATGATGGGGATTTTGAGTCAGTAAACAACTCCACATGTACTAATGGAATTGAAAACATTCAGTGCCAATCTACTACAACTGGTTCTGCTGTGCAAAAAGTGACATGTGACAAAGACAAAGGGTTAATTTGTTATAATAGAGAGCAAAATAATAATCAGTGTAATGATTATAAGATAAGAATTTGTTGTGCTGCCATTACTCCTTCAACAACTACGACAACTGGACCTGAAACCACAACACCACATGAAACCACAACACCACCACCACCAACAACAACAGCAACGACAACAACAACAACATCAATAACAACGGAAACCACAATACGAACACCACCACCAACAACAACAACAATAACACCAGGTAAAATATCTAATTCACGTTTCAGCTGAATTTTACTTAAGCGATCTTCCCCTTGTATGATGGCCGTACTGTCTGGTGGCTGACAGCAATGGGAGTTATACATACCGAGACATAGACAAGGTTTCTAATGAAAGTAAGGTTCTAAAAACATTTGTAAAAATGATTGTTCATTTCCATGATTTTACAATAGGTAATTTAAATTGTGCATAAGGTTAAAAAAAAAAATACATGAACTATTTTCATAGCTAAGTATTTTCTTTCCCCAAGTAACAACAGGGAAAGTTGTCAAAGACGAGACACATTTGTACTTCAAGAAATTCATAAACAAACAAAGGGAAAAAAGGCAATACAATGGGCTTAAGTAGAAAAACAAAATTGTTATTCCTGTCTGGGATGAATTCTCCTTCGAGGGGGATATAGTGGGGCGGTCATTCGTATGTCACATGTCACCCTTTTTTTGAGAACTGCATATCCAATTGTCATGAGACTTGGTATTATCATTATCTAGGTTAAGTTTACAATATCGGATCCTGAAAATATACAGGGGTGTCTGTCTGTGCATCTGCATGTCGCTTTTACGTACATTTGGAGAACCACTTGTGCAATTATCAAAAAACTCAGTATTAACACTACTTAGCATAAGTTCTTGATAATGTCAGGTTCTGGAGAAATATGGGTTTTCTTCATGTCCTTTCGTCCACCAGTCTGTATGCCACACTTACATTTTTGCATTAATCTAGAGAATTGACTTATAGAATTGTGATTAAACATTGAATTGGTAATTGTTATTGTATACTATTCTGTAATACACTTTACATACGCCAGGGTCATCAACCTTTTCATCATTCCGATGCCTCTAATTTATGAATTCACAGCCGTGGCAGGGGATGTGCAGTATGTTTCTGGCATACTTATTTCCATTTTGTAAAACCTTTTTAACCTGTTGATCTGGTGGTCTCAAAGTAGCCCGCTGTCCAATTTTCAAAACCAGTTTATTTCTGAGAGACCCAAGAATGAATGCTATGGGAGTGTTTATGTCAGCATTGATTTGCACAACCGTAACAGACAGTGGCTGATCTTGAACTTGCAACGACACACTTTCCAACCAACGTACAAAACAGCCAGGCGTGCAATTAAAGGGGATTCCGACTTTCTTCATAACTTAAGCTAATAATGTTACTTCAAGGTTTCATGACAATTAAAAAAGGTCGTTCTCCAGATACAGTTCATAATAATTTTAAAATTAGATTTTGTTTCTTAAGTTTTTCAAAACTGGGCTTTGTAGTTTACCTAGTACAGTACAGTAAAAACTCCCATCCATGTGTTTGTTTTCTTTACAGAGCCTCCATGTTCAGGGAGATGGTCAGAATGGATGAACACGATGAAACCAACTTCTGTAAATGATGGGGATTTTGAGTCAGTAAACAACTCCACATGTACTAATGGAATTGAAAACATTCAGTGCCAATCTACTACAACTGGTTCTGCTGTGCAAAAAGTGACATGTGACAAAGACAAAGGGTTAATTTGTTATAATAGAGAGCAAAATAATAATCAGTGTAATGATTATAAGATAAGAATTTGTTGTGCTGCCATTACTCCTTCAACAACTACGACAACTGGACCTGAAACCACAACACCACATGAAACCACAACACCACCACCACCAACAACAACAGCAACGACAACAACAACAACATCAATAACAACGGAAACCACAATACGAACACCACCACCAACAACAACAACAATAACACCAGGTAAAATATCTAATTCACGTTTCAGCTGAATTTTACTTAAGCGATCTTCCCCTTGTATGATGGCCGTACTGTCTGGTGGCTGACAGCAATGGGAGTTATACATACCGAGACATAGACAAGGTTTCTAATGAAAGTAAGGTTCTAAAAACATTTGTAAAAATGATTGTTCATTTCCATAATTTTACAATAGGTAATTTAAATTGTGCATAAGGTTAAAAAAAAAATACATGAACTATTTTCATAGCTAAGTATTTTCTTTCCCCAAGTAACAACAGGAAAAGTTGTCAAAGACGAGACACATTTGTACTTCAAGAAATTCATAAACAAACAAAGGGAAAAAAAGGCAATACAATGGGCTTAAGTAGAAAACAAAATTGTTATTCCTGTCTGGGATGAATTCTCCTTCGAGGGGGATATAGTGGGGTGGTCATTCGTATGTCACATGTCACCCTTTTTTTGAGAACTGCATATCCAATTGTCATGAGACTTGGTATTATCATTATCTAGGTTAAGTTTACAATATCGGATCCTGAAAATATACAGGGGTGTCTGTCTGTGCATCTGCATGTCACTTTTACGTACATTTGGAGAACCACTTGTGCAATTATCAAAAAGCTCAGTATTAACACTACTTAGCATAAGTTCTTGATAATGTCAGGTTCTGGAGAAATATGGGTTTTCTTCATGTCCTTTCGTCCACCAGTCTGTATGCCACACTTACATTTTTGCATTAATCTAGAGAATTGACTTATAGAATTGTGATTAAACATTGAATTGGTAATTGTTATTGTATACTATTCTGTAATACACTTTACATACGCCAGGGTCATCAACCTTTTCATCATTCCGATGCCTCTAATTTATGAATTCACAGCCGTGGCAGGGGATGTGCAGTATGTTTCTGGCATACTTATTTCCATTTTGTAAAACCTTTTTAACCTGTTGATCTGGTGGTCTCAAAGTAGCCCGCTGTCCAATTTTCAAAACCAGTTTATTTCTGAGAGACCCAAGAATGAATGCTATGGGAGTGTTTATGTCAGCATTGATTTGCACAACCGTAACAGACAGTGGCTGATCTTGAACTTGCAACGACACACTTTCCAACCAACGTACAAAACAGCCAGGCGTGCAATTAAAGGGGATTCCGACTTTCTTCATAACTTAAGCTAATAATGTTACTTCAAGGTTTCATGACAATTAAAAAAGGTCGTTCTCCAGATACAGGTCATAATAATTTTAAAATTAGATTTTGTTTCTTAAGTTTTTCAAAACTGGGCTTTGTAGTTTACCTAGTACAGTACAGTAAAAACTCCCATCCATGTGTTTGTTTTCTTTACAGAGCCTCCATGTTCAGGGAGATGGTCAGAATGGATGAACACGATGAAACCAACTTCTGTAAATGATGGGGATTTTGAGTCAGTAAACAACTCCACATGTACTAATGGAATTGAAAACATTCAGTGCCAATCTACTACAACTGGTTCTGCTGTGCAAAAAGTGACATGTGACAAAGACAAAGGGTTAATTTGTTATAATAGAGAGCAAAATAATAATCAGTGTAATGATTATAAGATAAGAATTTGTTGTGCTGCCATTACTCCTTCAACAACTACGACAACTGGACCTGAAACCACAACACCACATGAAACCACAACACCACATGAAACCACAACACCACCACCACCAACAACAACAGCAACAACAACAACAACATCAATAACAACGGAAACCACAATACGAACACCACCACCACCACCACCACCAACAACAACAATAACACCAGGTAAAATATCTAATTCACGTTTGAGCTGAATTTTACTTAAGCGATCTTCCCCTTGTATGATGGCCGTACTGTCTGGTGGCTGACAGCAATGGGAGTTATACATACCGAGACATAGACAAGGTTTCTAATGAAAGTAAGGTTCTAAAAACATTTGTAAAAATGATTGTTCATTTCCATGATTTTACAATAGGTAATTTAAATTGTGCATAAGGTTAAAAAAAAAATACATGAACTATTTTCATAGCTAAGTATTTTCTTTCCCCAAGTAACAACAGGAAAAGTTGTCAAAGACGAGACACATTTGTACTTCAAGAAATTCATAAACAAACAAAGGGAAAAAAAGGCAATACAATGGGCTTAAGTAGAAAAACAAAATTGTTATTCCTGTCTGGGATGAATTCTCCTTCGAGGGGGATATAGTGGGGCGGTCATTCGTATGTCACATGTCACCCTTTTTTTAAGAACTGCATATCCAATTGTCATGAGACTTGGTATTATCATTATCTAGGTTAAGTTTACAATATCGGATCCTGAAAATATACAGGGGTGTCTGTCTGTGCATCTGCATGTCGCTTTTACGTACATTTGGAGAACCACTTGTGCAATTATCGAAAAAACTCAGTATTAACACTACTTAGCATAAGTTCTTGATAATGTCAGGTTCTGGAGAAATATGGGTTTTCTTCATGTCCTTTCGTCCACCAGTCTGTATGCCACACTTACATTTTTGCATTAATCTAGAGAATTGACTTATAGAATTGTGATTAAACATTGAATTGGTAATTGTTATTGTATACTATTCTGTAATACACTTTACATACGCCAGGGTCATCAACCTTTTCATCATTCCGATGCCTCTAATTTATGAATTCACAGCCGTGGCAGGGGATGTGCAGTATGTTTCTGGCATACTTATTTCCATTTTGTAAAACCTTTTTAACCTGTTGATCTGGTGGTCTCAAAGTAGCCCGCTGTCCAATTTTCAAAACCAGTTTATTTCTGAGAGACCCAAGAATGAATGCTATGGGAGTGTTTATGTCAGCATTGATTTGCACAACCGTAACAGACAGTGGCTGATCTTGAACTTGCAACGACACACTTTCCAACCAACGTACAAAACAGCCAGGCGTGCAATTAAAGGGGATTCCGACTTTCTTCATAACTTAAGCTAATAATGTTACTTCAAGGTTTCATGACAATTAAAAAAGGTCGTTCTCCAGATACAGTTCATAATAATTTTAAAATTAGATTTTGTTTCTTAAGTTTTTCAAAACTGGGCTTTGTAGTTTACCTAGTACAGTACAGTAAAAACTCCCATCCATGTGTTTGTTTTCTTTACAGAGCCTCCATGTTCAGGGAGATGGTCAGAATGGATGAACACGATGAAACCAACTTCTGTAAATGATGGGGATTTTGAGTCAGTAAACAACTCCACATGTACTAATGGAATTGAAAACATTCAGTGCCAATCTACTACAACTGGTTCTGCTGTGCAAAAAGTGACATGTGACAAAGACAAAGGGTTAATTTGTTATAATAGAGAGCAAAATAATAATCAGTGTAATGATTATAAGATAAGAATTTGTTGTGCTGCCATTACTCCTTCAACAACTACGACAACTGGACCTGAAATCACAACACCATATGAAACCACAACACCGCCACCACCAACAACAACAGCAACGACAACAACAACAACATCAATAACAACGGAAACCACAATACGAACACCACCACCAACAACAACAACAATAACACCAGGTAAAATATCTAATTCACGTTTCAGCTGAATTTTACTTAAGCGATCTTCCCCTTGTATGATGGCCGTACTGTCTGGTGGCTGACAGCAATGGGAGTTATACATACCGAGACATAGAGAAGGTTTCTAATGAAAGTAAGGTTGTGAGGGAGGAGACCCTCACATTTGTCTCAGTATGTATCTGGACATTTTCTGCAAATTGGTTTTTAACTGTTTGTGTATTGTGTTGCTGAACCTTGGGTCTAGTAAGGAAAATAATAAAAACAAAATTCACTTACCTGGTGTATCAGGACTGGAGGCCTGTGGTTGGGAGTGTCCGGAAAAACAAAAGAAAGGTTAATCAAGAGTACTGTTTAGACAATTGGTTTGGAAGGGTGCACACTTCCAGAACAATGTATTGCAGTACTATTGGTAAGATAAAATGAACAACAGTTATTTTAATGTGCATGTTTTTTTGATATGCAATGGTTTAGGTAACCTGAGTTGGGTGTGGTGGTATGGTCCTCCATCTTTACAGGAAGTGGGGAACCAGCCATGTTGGTGAGGGAAGCTTTTATTGACTTCCATGGGTACTGACTTCCTGTAGCAGGGCAGTACCTGCAGAAGATATTGAAAGGGGGGATAGCTGATTTTAATTAAGTTTCCCTCTGCTTGTTTTAAAGCATAGTATTAATGCATGTGTTAGATTAATGTTTAGTATATATACATATTCATTGATTTGTTTCTTTTTGAATACTTTATTTATTATTGATAACTGTTTGCTGTTTTGTTCTTATATAACCACCTGCATAATGGTTTATTCTGGGGGGAGGGGTAGGCCTGGAAAGGTATAAAGGCTGTCATTTGGTTCAGTCAGGATTTTCCTTTTGTGTAGATCAGAGAGCAGTTTTGTAGCTCTATGGTTGGACTCAGTTATTGAAGTCAGTACCTGTGATTAGGTGATTATAAATAGTTATTTTTGGTTTCCACTTTTTCTTTCTTCAAATTGTTTGATATTTGGTTCAATTAGCTTTTTGTTAATCATTGTTCTTAAATAAAAATAATTGGTTTTACACCACTCTTCTCTGTGCTCTGCATGCTTCCCTGCGAATCAACATCAGCCTCTGGCTGCACTCTCCAACAAAGGTTCTAAAAACATTTGTAAAAATGATTGTTCATTTCCATGATTTTACAATAGGTAATTTAAATTGTGCATAAGGTTAAAAAAAAAATACATGAACTATTTTCATAGCTAAGTATTTTCTTTCCCCAAGTAACAACAGGAAAAGTTGTCAAAGACGAGACACATTTGTACTTCAAGAAATTCATAAACAAACAAAGGGAAAAAAAGGCAATACAATGGGCTTAAGTAGAGAAACAAAATTGTTATTCCTGTCTGGGATGAATTCTCCTTCGAGGGGGATATAGTGGGGCGGTCATTCGTATGTCACATGTCACCCTTTTTTTGAGAACTGCATATCCAATTGTCATGAGACTTGGTATTATCATTATCTAGGTTAAGTTTACAATATCGGATCCTGAAAATATACAGGGGTGTCTGTCTGTGCATCTGCATGTCACTTTTACGTACATTTGGAGAACCACTTGTACAATTATCAAAAAACTCAGTATTAACACTACTTAGCATAAGTTCTTGATACAGCCGTGGCAGGGGATGTGCAGTATGTTTCTGGCATACTTATTTCCATTTTGTAAAACCTTTTTAACCTGTTGATCTGGTGGTCTCAAAGTAGCCCGCTGTCCAATTTTCAAAACCAGTTTATTTCTGAGAGACCCAAGAATGAATGCTATGGGAGTGTTTATGTCAGCATTGATTTGCACAACCGTAACAGACAGTGGCTGATCTTGAACTTGCAACGACACACTTTCCAACCAACGTACAAAACAGCCAGGCGTGCAATTAAAGGGGATTCCGACTTTCTTCATAACTTAAGCTAATAATGTTACTTCAAGGTTTCATGACAATTAAAAAAGGTCGTTCTCCAGATACAGTTCATAATAATTTTAAAATTAGATTTTGTTTCTTAAGTTTTTCAAAACTGGGCTTTGTAGTTTACCTAGTACAGTACAGTAAAAACTCCCATCCATGTGTTTGTTTTCTTTACAGAGCCTCCATGTTCAGGGAGATGGTCAGAATGGATGAACACGATGAAACCAACTTCTGTAAATGATGGGGATTTTGAGTCAGTAAACAACTCCACATGTACTAATGGAATTGAAAACATTCAGTGCCAATCTACTACAACTGGTTCTGCTGTGCAAAAAGTGACATGTGACAAAGACAAAGGGTTAATTTGTTATAATAGAGAGCAAAATAATAATCAGTGTAATGATTATAAGATAAGAATTTGTTGTGCTGCCATTACTCCTTCAACAACTACGACAACTGGACCTGAAACCACAACACCACATGAAACCACAACACCACCACCACCAACAACAACAGCAACAACAACAACAACAACATCAATAACAACGGAAACCACAATACCAACACCACCACCAACAACAACAACAACAATAACATCAGGTAAAATATCTAATTCACGTTTCAGCTGAATTTTACTTAAGCGATCTTCCCCTTGTATGATGGCCGTACTGTATACTGTATATATACATATAGATATATACATGCACATCACACGTCACCCTTTTTTAGAGAATTACTTTTCCAATCAGTCATATGCATTGTATTACCTGAGATTTCAGGAAATGTTAGCAGTATTAAATTATGACATCTGTCTATAACATTGCATTGCTTGCTTTTAAATTTAAAGCTTATAGTTAATAAAACTGAAAAAAATATCTTTCCCTTTCTGTTTTACAGCGTCAACAACAACATCAACAATACCTCCTCCTACACCCTGTTATTGCATCGCCCCCAGTGGAATTACATATAAGTGCGGTGACAACTGGTCTGTGCCTTGTTTCAACTATACATGCACAAATAATCACATTATTGAAAGTCATGAATGCCTGATACAGTCCAAACCTACGTGTCAGAATGATGTAGTGCCTAGACTGGTCGAGGATGGTTGTTGTAAAAAATGGGACTGTGACTGTGAGTATGAACTTTACCCTAGATTTTATAGCCTTCAGTTTTGATTAGTGTAATTTCTGAATAATTAACACATTTAAAGGACGCTTACTTTTCTTTATTATTTTTCTTTAAGGTCAATGTGAAGTATATGGAGATCCTCATTATAAAACCTTTAGTGGGACAGCGTATACCTTCTTGGAGAACTGCACCTATACCCTTGTTGAAGAAAAGGCTCCAATACATAATTTTTCAGTTGCAGTTGACAATTATAATTGTATTCCGGGTTACAAAGCATCTTGTGCCAGAGGCCTTATATTAAAATATAAAAGCAATATTGTGACACTCAGCATAGTGAATTATAAAATTGTGGTAAGTGAATCAATTTTATATACTAATGTGGTGGTTTTGTCATGTGGACTGATGCAACCTGAGCTGGATTTGAACCCGTAATATACAGCACAGAGACTATTGATGCAAAATCAGCTTCTAATGCCAATTTAATGTTTTGTTTTGATGTCCTTTCCTCAAATCATATCATATAATTGAAAACTTGCATTTGATCAGTAGTCCCTGATTATTTAAAAAAAAAAAAATTAATGAATTAACTATGTGTCAGCAACCTCCCTGATATTATTAACTTTAGTAACATTATCACTGGCCTACCATCTGTCGTGCCAGTATATATAGCTAAATGAGTTATTGGTCGGCAGACATTGGGATTAAAAGGACTGAGTTGAATCTCCATTCTGTAACTCCATCTTTGAGACTTTTTCTTAAGATGCCCCGCCTCAAACATGAAATGTACAGTAATTTGCCCTGAATGGGTTGCTAATTTTATATAGCCCTCCCCGCTCAATTTAAATCGCCAGCTGACCATACTGTATTTACTACACCTTTCTTGTGTCTTTGATTCACTTGTAATTACTGTATTTTTATCTTTTTTGGTCTACTGCAGAATTGTATAATTGTTATGTATCTTTATAATTGTCTGTATAATAATTATATATTTTTTCTTTTCTGTTCCTGAAAATGAAAAAAAAAAGGTTTAAGCATTCACGTTATTCTTTTTTTCTTTTTTTAGTCTAAGTTCAACAATATGCAGGTGAATTTTCCCTATGAAAATGATGGAATTCAGCTGGAGTCAACAGGGACTTTAGTAAAAGTCTTTATTCCTGCAATTCAAACTAGGGTATCCCTAGCGAGTTACAATGAAATCAATATCAGAGTGCCAAGGAGTATTTTTGAGAACAATACACAAGGACAGTGTGGTATGTAAAAATTATATTAACAGTAAACACTTAATTAAATTATTGTATCCCATGAAACATACATCACGTGTATCCCTCCTGTATTAAGGTGTGTGCGGTGGAGCATCCTGTATCCGTAAAGATGGGAGGAATGAAATTGATTCCTGCTGTGACAAGACTGCCTCTGACTGGATATACGACGATGCCAGTAAACCATACTGCAAGTCAGCCCCCAAAAACGTGCCTTGCAGTGAACCCCCTCCCACTCCACCCCCATGCTCTTCAAAACCAACGAAAAATAATACCATTTTATGTTGGCTACTCAGCAGTAGGTACGTAAGTTCAGTTTCATCTACCCCTGCTTCCATCTAACTCGCTTCTGTTTGGACAGCTGGCATGGGATGTTTCTTTTGAAGTGTTGCAGTTTGTGTGCATCCGTTTACCTTTACTCCAGAAGTAGAAGTTCAAGCCAATACAACATACAAGCAAAAAAAAAGATTTGTACAAGGTCAGCAACAGTCTAGAACAGTTTAATGAATAGCAAACATATTTCAATAATAAAACAAATGCACACACACACACACATACACAGGGGGTCCTCCTAATCTAACACAGTGAGTTATTTCATTGTCTGAACATTCTACTAATTTTAAGAGTGTATGCAGGATTTCCCATTATACCTTGTACACATCGGGTTCCAGTGTAAATAGGGTGTCACAGCAACTACTGGGCAGCAGTGTGGAGTAGTGGTTAGGGTTGTGGGTTCAATCCCAGGTGGGGGACACTGCTGCTGTACCCTTGAGCAAGGTACTTTACCTAGATTGCTCCAGTAAAAACCCAACTGTATAAATGGGTAATCGTATGTAAAAAATAATGTGATATCTTGTAACAATTGTAAGTCACCCTGGATAAGGCCGTCTGCTAAGAAATAAATAATAATAATTATAGAATATTATATAGTGTGCTGTTTGAAAGAAGCTGATATAGCCACCCCACAAGAGGTAAGGGCTGGAAGCAGCTTGTATCTTACAGCAACCTATACAATATTTTTTATAATGTATAGTTAAATAGAATAATTAAAAAAGTACAGCTACAGGTTTAATGCTGAACAGTGGTCTGGTGTTATAGAAACTTCTGCCCATATCAATGGAAAATGTGAGACTTGCAGTTTTGGCAAACAGATTATTTGGCTTTACTACCTGCAGTGCACTGGGAGAATTAGGTTGGCATTCCTCACCTCCTCACCGTCTTTCTTGCGGACACACTGTATACAATTGGCCTGGATTGGGTTGAGCTTCACCAGGGAAATGTAATAAATGTGTAGTCTCCCTGATGGTTGTTAAGTATTGTTTAATTATTTGTATGTCTGCAAAGGTTTTCAATGCAGTCTTTGTATTTTCTTGTTCCTTGGTTAAGAATATTTTCTTTAACAACGTTAACCCGATGATAATTGCAGCAGCAACTGTTTGCTGTACACATATTGTTTCTGCATTGCAGTCACTATGTTCTATGCCCCTTGTCAAATTGAAAATGAACTGTTTCTTAATATCTTCCTTATTTCAGTATTTTTGCCGAATGTCGAAAACAAGTAAGTCTTTCAGACTATGAAGCGGCCTGCCAATATGATCACTGCATGTTAAACAATACAAAACTGGACTGTTCAAGTATAGCACGAGCTGCAGAGCGTTGTATGGAAAATAATATCTGTGTGGAATGGACTAAACATACAAATGGGATATGTGGTAAGTTTTGTTTTAAAATTAAAATTAGTTTTTAGTATATTAACCATGTCTAAGTAATTCTCGCTCTTTCTTTTAGTCTTTCTAATTAATTACTTTTGAATTCTGTTTTGGAGAAAGTTATAAGATTGCTTTATGCATTAGAAGCCCTCCAATAAAAAAAAATAAAAAGAAATGCCTTTCTGTTTACCCTGTGTTCTCTAAGACCAAGAGTTTGAGTTTCAAACAATTTTCTTCAACATTTTAGAAAGGTATAACATTTAGTGTAATATCTCTTTGGACAGTCACCATTGCAGAAACCTTTTTTGTGTAAAATGCAGAAGATCATTTCAGTCATTTTGAACTGGTGTAAGTGGGTAACAATTGTGGGGGCAGTACTTTTGTGGGTCATATCGCTTATTAAAAACGTTTGCCTAATGTTGGGGACAATTACCAAGCAGTGTAATAAACAAGGGTCTCATTGGGGCTAAAAGGTCATAAAACACCCCAGCCCATAAAACACCCCACCCCAGCCCCATCATTGCCAGAAACTGATAACATTTCCCAGTACCACTGCTCTTGTGAGATTTTGCTCTTTAAATTATTGGCATATATTTGAAGGGGCAACGATAAGCAGTCTTAAGTTGCAAAATAAATAAATAAATAAATAGTCAACAAACATCCCACCTCCAGCACCACAAACCATACCAATAATTCTGAACAATACTGTGTATTTTAAAAGTTAAGCCACTACCTAAATTCCTATTATTTACAACAACCGATGAATGTGCAAAGTCATAGACCATAGAGAAAGACCTTCACAGCCAAACCAGAATAGTCAATAAAATAAAACAATTTATTTAGTTGTATGTAAGTTTAACATTAAAGTAAGTAATGTTTAAAGAGCATGGGTTTCATATTTCAGATCAAAACTGCTCCGAGGGATTGGTTTATGGTGCATGTCGCAAAGGGATGGATGATTACTGCCAGGCAGGGTAAGTACAATTGTGTTGTAGTATTTCATGCTTAAAGAATCAACAGAACAGATAACAATTAACATATTTTTATACTGTCAGCAGTATTTTTACTACAGTATGTGCCAGTTAATCAAAACAGTTGCAACACTAACAAGAAGCAACTCTTCAATTCACACAGAGAGTGGTGAGGGTATGGAATGGGTTACCTAGTCATGTTGTTGAGGAAGAACCACTTGGATCGTTTAAGATCCATTCTGACAAAGCTTTGAAATCAATCCGCTACTAGGAACCAGACAAGCTTACAGTAGATAGACCAGTTAGTTCATAAATGTTATTTTGTACCTTGAGGTCTGAATTTTTTTTATTGACACGTGTTTTTCCTCAACTCTGGGAGTGAAGTGCAAGTTCACTTATACATGGAACAAAATTCACTTAACTAATTCACATAATTACCAAGGGTGTCTTAAACGTGGAGGATGGCATATTAGCAGTGTTTTGGTATGCAATGTGGAAGTATAAATGCATTGCTTCTCAAACCCAGGATTACATTATTGTTCTAATGATTTGTCCACCTTTTGGACATTGTGTACATTATATGTACAGAATGTAAACAGCCTTTCACCATGTGTTTTTACACTGCACACTCTTTTTTAGACTTCTTCCCAAAGGTGCACTTTTATTTAAAACTAAGCATCCACTGCATCCAATAGCTTTCTATTATAAAATATTAATTGGATGAGCCTGAACATTTTAACCAAGGTGCTACAGTAAGTGCTGTCTACATTGTGGACAATTACCAGTAGAACCCTGGGCCTTGATAAATGTCAGCCTTCTCAAATGTATTAAACAAGATGCTGCATCTCACTGAATAAAACTGATTCAGTAATTAAATGAAAACATTTGGTTAATTTGTGTTCTTAAAGTTTCCTAATTTATTTAAAAATGTTTCTTCAGAGAGCGTAAATCTGGACACGACTTGGGAGAAATGACATCTGGATGCTTCTGCCCTGATGGTCTAATTCGTGCTGATAAAAACAGTGCTAAATGTATTCGAAACTGCACCTGTAAGTAATCATATACTGTGCATGTGTTCAGAGTCAATAACCGCATCCTCCAAATAAAAAAAAAAAAACATTAAGGGAGATGTTAACCTGTATGGTATTGTGAATGGTTATTATGTGTGAGAGAGATTCAAGACGTAGATTTGAACATCTCTGGATACAGCTAGTTCTCGGTGGTACAATCATACAATTAAGGAGTAAGGGGAAAATAATGGAAACCAACACATTGGTTACATGACAAAATATAAAACTTAAACAAATTTAAAATCATACAGAATGATGAAGACTTGTTTGGCTCATAATATTAGCAATAAGTAACAATTTATATAAATAAACAAATATATAAAAAGATTTGTGCTGTAAAATTAACCAGAAGCACATGGGTGGGATTTGATTATGTTGATACAAGTAGCAACTTTTAAACAGAAAAGCAAAGCTGTCTAATATTGACACTTGCGAGTGCAATGTTATAATGGGCACAAATGTGAAAATGGGGATTCCTCTTATCAGTCCTTTAAGTATCACACAGGATATACAAAGGGTTACCCTGCAGCTGCAAGTAACTGATATTAACACTGCTCTAGGTTCTAGCTATATTGTGGAATATGTTTTATTTCACAATAATCTTGTTGTCTCTGTTGAAAATGTGTAGGTCAATGGCCATTAGACAAACACAAATATGAAAAAAAAAACATTTTCTGTGAGATAAAACTGACGTTGGGTGATGCAATAAAAAATAATACCTTTTCTTCCTTTTTGTAGACTGCAAAGGACCAAATGGAGAGCACAGAGAGGTCAGCATTTACAATTCTAGATGTTCTTAATAGATCTTCTGTAATCTACAGCCAAGTCAGACTAGAGTGAACAAGCACCCTTTGCTGACCTGTAATGCTCGTCTTCCTTGTTGTCTAAATACTTACTTAAATGTCTATTTAAATGTACTGATGTAGTTTCATGATTGGCAATGTCATATTAACAATGTTAAAGTATAAAAATCGATAAAAACAATTCCTGTCCTCAATAGGTTTGTGTTCGACATGTTTTAGTTTAGTTCAGTTCATTCACTTTGTGCCCACAGGGTCAGCACAGGTAAATCTTAATAGTGCAAGCACTAATACAAAAAGTAATAAAACTGACTGGGAGGGTTGACTTCAGTATTTGTTTTTGACTTTATTGTGGTATGTAGGGATTTTAAAAGGAAAAAAATATTGAAGGGTAAATAGAAATAATAATTACAACATTGCTGCTTTTTAGATTGGAGAGACATGGAAATACAATTGCAAAAATTGCACATGTAGCAAAAGCACACTGATGGAAGAATGTGTTGGTGAGGAGCGTGTAACACCATCCTGTGAGGATTATCAAACTCTGGTAGTCAACAATGCAACTGATTCCTGTGAAATTCCACATTGTGGTAAGCATTTCAAACTATGTATGAGGTTCAAAAAAGTTGACATTACATACAGTAATTGCTATTCAGCTAGTTTTGAGTAATGAAACCTGGGAAAGGTTTGTACTTTTAATTCTTTGAACACATTAGGCTTCATTTGGTATTTCTAGCAGAAAAAGGCAGATGGAAAGTTGTCTCTAGTGTGCAGCCTCGAGTTGTAGTTACTGACTTTGTCTCCTTGGTCTGTGGTTCAAATTACAGTGGTCCATTTTAAAGCAGTCAGAAGAAGATAGTAAAAGAATTTTATATAGCTCATACAACGCTCTCAAAAGTTGAAACAAGACATACATACACAGTCACGCAAAAAATAAATATATAGTCTTTTTATTTTATTTTTATAAGAAAATGGCTCAGTTAATCACAATGTATTGGTATGTCACTATAGTACTATTATGAAGTGTATTACGTATTCCTTATACTTTAGTAAAGTATGAAACTGTGTGTTCCTAAGTGATGTAAAGTTGCTATGATGCAGACATATTTTTATTTAATGTGTTATGGACTTACTTCCCTTTAATGTTTAAGTTCAGTGTTTTAATATGTAGAATCTAGGTCAAAAATAAGGATTTAATGCAGATACATATTTAAAAAAGAAACATAACCAAATGTAATATTAATAACAGTATTGATTCCCATTGTGTGGCTTTATTTGTTTAAACAGTAAACATATTGTTTTGTTTTCTAGTCAATATAACCTGTGAGCATGGAGGGCAAACATATCAGGTAAACAACAATGTACTTTTATTTATTTTTTCTAATTTGTTTTACATTTGGTCTACTGCCAAAAGCTAAATGTCCTTAAAAAGAAAGATATGTGGCTGATAATTGGAACTGGAGTAATACATATACTCTTTTTCTAAAGGTCTTTCAAGAAGGTATTTTTTCCCATTCGATTACACTATGTAACACAATTTTTGTTCCTGGGTAGTAAGTGTTATCTCCTAATTGCTTATGCCTCAAAAGTATAGAAAATGGCTATTATTCCCCACAAACTTTGCTTTTGTGACCAGGACAGTGATATTTTGAAATTTACCTATTTCCAAAGAGAAAACGGGCGAATTTGTGTCTTTTCGTTCACATAAAGTCAGAAAAAAACAACATATGAATCCAAATTAACATGTATTTATACTAAAATAATACAAAAATGACTACAAAAGATTTAGAAGTGAGTAGTTTTTCGAGATTTACGATTATACTGTAAATCACTTTCACGAATCAGCCCCCAAATGTAGTCTCCCATCATGTTCTCGTTATACTATCCTTGGTAGCGGCGTACAAAGTCCAGTATATCCTGGTAGAAGCACTCGCCTTGCTCCTCTGAGTACGCTCCCATGTTCTCCTTGAATTTATCAAGATGAGCATCAAGGATATGGACTTTGAAGGACATCCTACAGCCCATTGTGCCGTAGAAGAAGTGTTGAAGGTACTTGAAGGCTGCTGACTCCTTATCTAGAGCTCTGACAAATTGTTTCATAAGGCCCAATTTGATGTGCAGTGGTGGCATCAGCACCTTCCGGGGGTCCACCAGTGGCTCCCACTTGACGTTGTTCCTCCCCACAGAGAACTCGGTCCGCTGTGGCCAGTCCCGCCTGTGGTAGTGCGCCTTGGTGTCCCTGCTGTCCCAAAGGCAAAGATAGCAGGGAAACTTGGTAAAACCGCCTTGGAGACCCATCAGGAATGCCACAATTTTGAAGTCTCCTATGACCTTGATGCCATCTCAGAAAAATGCAGATATGTATCCAATTAGGCAACTGGAACTAAACTGAACTGGTGGGCTTAAGGCCCCTGTATTTATACTACTATTTATATTACTGGAAAGTTCTAGAAAGTTCTAGAAGTTACTCCAAGTTTACTCAGCACTGAATCTACCAGGAAAGTTCTGGAAATAGGTAAATTTCAAAATATCACTATCCTGGTCACAAAAGCAAAGTTTGTGGGGAATAATAGCCATTTTCTATACTTTTGAGGCATAAGCAATTAGGAAATAACACTTACTACCCAGGAACCAAAAAAAAAAAAAAAAAAATTGTTACACAGTGTTATTTATTAAATATATTATTTTATCACATTTATTAAGGAAAAAGGCGCTTGGTTTGTCATAGAAAATTGCAATTTACAAAACCATACAGTATGTAAGTCCCACTTAAAATATTCATTATATCCTGTTTAACAAATTGTGACACTTGTATGGGACATTCCTTAGCAGATTTTCTTGAGGGTATCAGAACTCATGGCCAACTATATATGAGAAAGAAAATGCTGAACACAACTAGATGGATTAAATACAGTTTTAACTTTATTGCATACTGTGCAACTTTTCTAGGCTATTTTATATATATATATATACTGTATATATACTGTATATATATTGTATATATATATATATATATATATATATATAGAGAGAGAGAGAGAGAGAGAGAGAGAGAGAGAGAGAGAGAGAGAGAGAGAGAGAGAGAGAGAGAGAGAGAGTTAAAGCTTTGTGAATTGGGCAACTAAAATGATGCACTGATAAAATAACCTTTTCAGTACTAAGTTGTTTGTGTTTGGATTCCTTCATATAGATTGGAGATCAATGGCGTGATGCAAAACAGCCATGCCATTCTTACAGCTGTGTCAAGAGTGGCATTAACGAGAAGATTCAAGTGTGCCCTGCACAAAACTGCCTTGACGTATGTATTCTCTAGTTGTGTAAAATTGAAATTTGAAAGCATAAAATATTAAATATAGATTCAAAAGAGGGACATTATTGTTACAGTGCTGACACTATTTACTAATCTAAATTATCTATTTGTATAGTTTCTAAACATTGCTTTAACAATTCCTTATTAATTATGTTTTGTGTTCAATCTTTAGAGCCATAAAGTTTGGGACGACAACAAGTGCTGCTACACATGTAAGTTTAAAGAGCAGTATCTAAAGACCAGAGGAGACTGTATGTGAACTGTCCGTGATTCCCAAAGTGAACATCATCAGTGTATAAAACAACCAGGTCTTATCTGCTGACACACGTTAACAATATTATTCAAGATCAGTACTTGAAGCATGCGCACAATTCGAGGTTCCTGTTCTTGTGCTAACACGTTGTACCTTTGTTCCCAGTCACGTCAGTGTTATGCTATTGTTCTGTAAGCATGCTAGTGTACAGTTCAAGCACATGCTCATATCCTCCACAGAATCCTCAGGAAGCCATATTCAACAGGTCTGCTTGGCAGGGCTCTGTGATCAATTGCTCAGTGTATTACTGTAGGTATCCTTCCTGTGATTGACTGCAGTTGGACTGCTAGTTTTGAAACCTTAAGTTACTGTCTCAGTGAACAAAAAAAAAAAAAAAAATTAAACATGTATCTTTTTGATATAATGTAATATAAAGCAATTTGTTACCACTTTAAAAATATATTTAGAAAAGTCAATTCAGAGGTTTGTACCCCACAATTTATATTCAATGTTCTTGTTTTAGGTAAAGAATCATGTGTACCAAAGACCTCTAATAAAACTATACAGATCGAAGATTGTTCAGCAGTTGTGACAGTGACCGAATGTGAAGGCCAATGCCAATCTGGATCAAGGTATGTAAATGACCATGTTGCAAAAAATCAGGCTCCTTTGTCAAAATGTATTCAAAGCTCCTACATAATTAATTTCCAAAATCAGCTTTCACCATATCTATTTGTGTTTTAATAAATTACATTAGGTTTGCTTACAGTTAGCATTTTTAGTTGTGAGAAGGTATGCTCATTTAAACCTTTTGCTTATATTTGAATAATTTTTCTGAGCTGTTTCATACATCTTTTTCTGTGCTCTGTATATCAGTGTTTTGCACTGTGAAGATCATCATTTGTAATTATAGTCTTGTGTCTCATCTCATAACCATAAACAATGTAATTTACAGTAATACTAAATAGAAACTTTTTACATGGCCAGGTGTGTGTGTGCACTATTAACACACAGTTTTGATTCTATATTTATTCATTTCGTTGTGGCCTCTATCCACTATTCATATGGTAATTTAAATTTGATAGGACTGCAATTTAAAATCTGCATTACGATGTATTTTATATCAGGACCTTCACAATGCTGCTTTTTAGTGCAGTGATTCATAGCATACAACTGACAGGCCTCACCAATGTACTGTATACCTTCAGTGTTTCCTTAAATAGCTGACCAAAAACTGCTTGTGTATTAATCAAACATATTTAATGTATACGGTCAAACACTGATACTCACTTGGGTTTTTATTTTTGTAGCTTCTTTTTAAACACGGATTCCAGTTCCGGATCTATGATGACAATTTGCAAGTGTTGCCAGCCAAAGACTGAAGAAAAAAGAATTGCAACTTTGGCCTGCTCTGGATCTAATACCAGGCGTTTTGAGTACACTTATGTAACAGGCTGTAACTGTGAGGACTGTCCTGGGAAATAATTTCCAATTCAAAACATTTCTCTTATTGTATTTCCAGTAACAAGCTGATGAAGTTAAATTACAATGAAACTCTTTCTGGTGATGGTATTATTAGGGCACCTCTGTTTACTTTAAACTATTGAAATCAATAAAACTTCTTGCATATAATTACTGTGTATATTATTTATTCAACACATACATGTGAAGGGAGAGCATATGCAGTCTATAAGTATGGCTTTTTTTTAGCAGATAGAAAGGATTATGTTTTTATAATGTGTAATTGCATTTAATATACACAATAGAATACAGAAACAAACAAGATGCTATTTAAAATTTAATTTTTTTATTTTGTGAGATGTTCTTAATGTTAATGACTCCTTTTGACAATTACAAACAGTTGTTTCTGATAACACAGAAGCTAAGCTTACTGGTTTACATTTTCTAAGTAAACCAGGGAACATAAGGAATAGTTGAAGGATTTAAATTTAATAAAATTAAAAACAGCCAAAACTGGTACCATCATTCCTGTACACTAGCTATCCATATCCAGACATAATTCTATACCAGAAAAAGAAACAAGAAAAACATTTAAACTTATTTAGAGTCAATTGCAGAGTACCAAATTTAGTCCACTTGATTTGCCCAACAAGGATTATGTGAGTTTGCTCCACTTGCTTGGACTATCATGGCATGTCGTATGCAGACAGGCTAAAAGAATTGAATCTATTCAGTCTTGAACAAAGAAGACTACGCGATGATCTGATTCAAGCATTCAAAATTCTAAAAGGTATTGACAATGTTGACCCAGGGGACTTTTTCGACCTGAAAAAAGGGCTCACAAATGGAGATTACACAGAGAATTGTGAGGGTCTGGAACCAACTCCCCAGTAATGTTGTTGAAGCTAACAACCTGGGATCCTTCAAGAAGCTGCTTGATTAGATTCTGGGATCAATAAGCTAACAACCAAACGAGGAAGATGGGCCGAATGGCCTCCTCTCGTTTGTAAACTTTCTTATGTTCTTATCTTCTAACATTAGTACCATTCCTAATCCCAATTCCACTGTACCAAAAGTCGATTAGATCATTGTGATCATCAGTTAAACCAGATCAAGTGCAGTGTACTAAACCAGACCCACGCGGCCACAAAAAGGATTCACATTAAATAGAATAAGTTAGTACCGTGAAGTTCCTGACTACGCTAGTATGCTTCCTCTGATTTCTCCCATTTATCTCAATATGTATTTGCAAATCTGTGTAATATGGATTATGCACATGAAAACATTATTCTTTAAGTTTCTTGTGTCTATTTTACATCTCCCTGGAATAAGTTATATTTTTAATAAACCTAAGTGCTTTAAACTTCTAATACAGTACAGCCTTGCAGCCCTTATAAAAATGGTCATGGTAATTTTACATTATACTTTCAATTGCTTTTCCAATATTAATGCTGTGCATTTACAGTTTTTTTAATGGTTATTGTTCTACTAATTCGTGCTTTACAAGGCTTTCACATATTACACAGCTATGTTTTTTTTTTTTTTTTTAATACTGTAACAACCAAGGGTGTAAAGCCCGATCAGCCAATCAGATGATCACAACACCTATACCCACTGTGGGTGCTTTTCAATCAAATGAAAAATACAGAGACACTGATGTATATATATATATATATATATATATATATATATATATCAACATAAAAATATGCTTAATATAAATATAATATGCTTTTATAAATATAATTAAACAACATGAAGGATGAGGCAATTAAAAGATAAAAGATAAAAAATGTGTCATACAGCAGCATTTTAAGTGTAAAAGTTCTAGAAACTTTCTTAAAGAATAAGAGATAACTGATATATAAAAAGTTATTTACAATATAATCAGAATAACTGAATTATCAGCTGTATCTTAAAATATAGCACAGGATAAAAATTTGAGTTCCAAAACATTATTATGTCGAGTAGTGTGCTATTAGTCATGGATCTAGATAGTAATTAACATCAATAAGCAAGATGGATTATTTCATACAAGCAAGTTCCACTAATAATATATTCAATGCAAGAAAGCCAATAGCCAAAATACATTCAAATTGAATATATTATTAAAGTGTTTCAACTAATAAACAAAGATTTTCAAAATAAATAAAATACTATGTAAAAGTGCAGTTAAAAAAAAGTCTGACAAAGCAAGCGTAAACAAAAACCATAAGCCAAAAATAAGCATAAAGAAAACAGTGCCTAATACTCGTCCTGGGTTACAATGCGTTGTAGGCCTACTATCACACAATGAAATCTCTTGCAGCCTCACTCCGAATATGCAGCAAAATAAATGAGGAAAGGTGTCTCGGGAAACAGTCGTGTGCGGCGAGAACAAAGGAATTTGCCGCCCCCCCCCCCCCCCCCCCCCACCTCAAAAAATATGAATGTTGTTTCAGCTTTGAACCTTAGTAATACAGAATCTATAACAATAAACCGTGTTGAGTCTATAAATATTAAGAACGGAACAAATTATGAACTCACTAAAATGTATCTTTGATTTCTTAGTATATTTTATTCTGAAAATTCCCCATGCAAATTATACATATTATTAATTTCAGTTTAGATGGGATTTTTTTGCATACTAATGTGCACTGTTTTAGAGCATGCACATTGTGTAGATCGGTGGATTCCCCTTACCTTTTTTATGACAGATAATATTAATCTACGTCCGCTGTTAAAAATGAATACAGGGAAAAAAACAATAATCAATATAGAGGGGCGGAATTGTTGTGCAATTATATTTGCACTGCAGCGCGCAGAAAATGTTTCTTCAAATCATCTAAAATGATGGTCTATATTTTCTATACACTGGCTGATGGGTTAGGTCCCATGATCAATCTAACTTGGTCCACTTGATCAGATCAGCTAAACTAATAAACTAACTAACTGGATCTTCTGATTAGTATACTGCAATTGGTACTAAATTTGTTCAGTTCCTACAGTTTTTCTTGTCCTAAAGTTAGTCCGCCTGAAGTAGGCCTTGACCCTCTGCTGGTGGAAGTGGACCCAGCAGGCATTGACCCTCTGCTGGTGGAAGTAGACCCAGTAGGCATTCACCCTCTTCTGGTGGAAGTTGCGGAGGTAGAGGCAGCTCCTGCTGCTCTGCTCCTGCCGGTGAAGGTGGGAGCAGCGTGTAGTCTCCTGGCGACGAAGGTGGGAGCAGCGTGTAGTCTCCTGGCGACAAAGGTGGGAGCAGCGTGTAGTCTCCTGGCGACAAAGGTGGGAGCAGCGTGTAGTCTCCTGGCGACGAAGGTGGGAGCAGCGTGTAGTCTCCCCCTATTGCAGGGGACTGGTGCGGTGCTCCCACTATTGCAGGGGACTGGTGTGGCTCTCCCCCTATTGCAGGGGACTGGTGCGGCTCTGCCTCGGAAGGGGAAACCAGCAGGCATTCTTCCTCTGCTGGTTGAGATGGGGACAGCAGGCATTTTCCCTCGAGCCCAGTGAGGGTGCAGGTAGGCGTGGCTCCTCCTACTTGGAAGTCAACCTGCTGGGGAAGACCCATATCGGCAGCCAAGTAGTTGATTACCACGGCTGCCGGGTTCACAAAGGGCACTGGGTAGTAGTGTTGTTCCCAGTGTTCCCAATGTTCCCCATCTCTGGCCCACAGCAGGTCAACAACCTTTGGGAGGTCCTCCCAGTTCCACTCTGGGTCCGACACCCAGTCCAGCATCTCCTCAGAGGATGGGAAAGGCTCTGTCTCCTCCCTCCTGGGCTGTGGATCCTCCGGGACCTCTCTCCACACCTGCTGCTGCAGCTTTCCTTTCCCCCTTCTCTTCTTACTCCTCCTCCCTACCTGGGCTGGTTCCTCCTCCTCCTCTTGGAAGGGGCAGATCTTCACTGTGTGTCCATAGACCACACAGGCAAGGCACCAGCCTTGGTCCTCAAGGCCCCCGAGGAGGTCCTCCAGGTTCCGGCAGCCTTCTCTCCAGCCTTCCATTTCCCCTTTTTTTTTTTCAAAAGGGGAAAGAATTATTATTTTTTTTTTCACAAAAACACCTCTCCTGGTCTGATGCTTGGAGGCGCCGTTATCCCACGCAGGACACCATATGTCACACGGCTGACTGAGTGGTGACGTCAGAACCAGGAAATGAATACACAGAGACAGGACAGATGAGGTGAAATGATGAAAGCGCTGTTGCGCTGTTTATTATAAATAAAAGGTTTAAACAGAAGACAGGACACGGCACTTTACGCCAAAATAAATAGACAAACAAAACGGACTAACACTTAACAAACGGTGCACGGACACACAAACTAACACGGTGAGTTTAAATTAACAAGTATCGTGCTGGTCGTACCAGCACGCAATAGCAATTGACATTAAACTTTAACGTTAACTTTATTTCTTCTTCTTCTTCTTCTTCTTCTTCTTCTTCTTCTTCTTCTTCTTCTTCTTCTTCTCCTCCTCCTCTCTCCCGTTCACTACTCACCGAACACCCAACCCCGAGTGAGTAAAACGTGCATCTATATATACTGTTGTGCTGGGATTCAATTACCAATTAATTATTCACTTAATCCCACCACGTGAATCAATTATGTGCAACCTCGTGCTCACATATTATATACTTTAAATGCACGTGAAGTGATGTGCAATCCAGAGCCTAAATACAATTATACATTTTAAATAACTTGTGCTGCACACACCCATTTATATCCCGTGCAGCCATCTCTATACACCAACATTAAACACACCACATGCAACATACAACACAGAAACGCACACAGGGGCGGAGCACATTGCCACAGTCACACTGAATTAAATTAAGAAAATATTAAAGACACAAGCCCAGGCAGGTTTAATTAAGCTACCAGTGAAGCCTGGAATGTCTCTAACTGCTGTGCAATAGATGTCAAAGATCAAAATTATCCAGTGAATAGAGTTGTTTCAAATGTGCCTGCAGCTTGGAAAAACTTACATTACAACAACACATATAGAACAGTTTATTCTTTCCTTCAAAAAGTGTACCCCTTTAAACTGACTCGACTTGATGTGTTCCAGCCACAGTCCCACTAACATATCACCTAACATTAGTACCATTATGATTGCTGTTAAACTTTTCATCTAATGTATTTCCATAACTTCTCCAGGTTCATCACTAAAGCCCATATTAAAAGGCAGATATTTCATTTTTAAATGACCACCAGTTTGGAAGCTGCCAATTGTAATTGAGCTGTACACCCTAAATGAAAGTCTAACAAACAAGCAAAGAATGAAAGATATTTAACACAAGAGAAGCAGGGCAGATATAATGTTGTAGTCACTAATAAGAGATACAAATAAGTGCCGCAGAACCTTTAATGGATATACTACATACTGTATGACACAAACCCCCACATTTCCAAAATGACCGAAACATAATAACATTTTGAAGTTCACTGGTAAAAGCGGAGCTGTGACAATGAGAGGTACACAATAGCTCAGTGTTACCTTTACTCTTGTAAATGTGAAAAGTGATACAAGGCATTTTAAATATGTGTACAGTAAAGTCACATACAATCTTAAATCAGTTCAGGAGACGGATATAATATAGTCCCCTAGATTCACTAACATATATTTGTTGCATTCAAATAGCAAATAGTAATTCATAAATCACATCTGTAGTTGTCAGATATGCAAGAAACCTTATCTTTGACACCCTGCAGCCTGAGGGGAAACATTTCTTTTTTATTTGAGAGTAGCTCAGGTGTGTCTTTACATGCTGAAGCTATTTTTGCAGGGATTCATAGCCTTACAAAGCACTGCCAAGAGCAGGTAAGTTTCTTTACTATTTCTTTTAACAGAAAAGGCATTTTTTACAAGTATAATGGGCTTTAATGCATAGATTTTTATCAAAATGTTTAAAATTAGTATATGCTCCCTTTATTGCATGTGAATTGTTTGAATTTGCAGTTAGATAAATGCTTGGAAGACCTTTAGAAAACTTGTTCAACTTTAATACCTGGGCATAGTCAGAAGAACATTAAAAATGCAGAATTATTTATTGCAGTTCTGTTGCAATTTACCATTTTATTTCACTAATATAATCTTAGTACACATTTTAGAAACCTAGGAAAGCTTTTCCAGTAGATCAGACATTTCAACCAGACCAGACACATTTGGTTTATTCTAAAACAAATGCAATAGCACAGTTACAGTTAATTGTAGAATGAATTTCCTTTTTAATTCATATGAAGTAAACATCAATTTGTAAACCGTGCCATAAAAAAAAAAAAAAAAAAAAGAATCAGCGCTCTTGATTTAATTCATTTCATGTTCTGGTATTATTTGTAAAATAGCTTAAATCAGGAAATGTTTTTGTAATGAAAAAATCTTTGGTGATTGCTTTTTTGCTATTTGCTTGGGCCTGTCTTGCATTACCTGTGTGAACCTGCAGCTGCCAGGCCCTTAGCTTGTTAAATTTATGTCCAGAATTTATGGAATTTTTTATGTTGTTTTAAGGTTTTTTGGTCTACAGAAGTACTAGGGTTCTCAGATTCAGTATAGTAAATCCCTAGAGAATGTATGTGTGTCTTTTTGATTTAGACCACATTTATTCATATCACATGTACAACTGCTGTGCACACTGTACATTTCAATACAAAAGAGCATTTTATCCACAACTAATGTTGTTTAAATATTTTTCAGGAGAATTGTGAATGTGCCCTTAAATTAGGATTCGCATAAAGTGAAAGTGTAGGATTCTTACTGTCCTGGCAATACATTTCCAAGGCAGTTTCTGTAGTGTGCTATTACATTCTCAAGGCTCGTAGGGCCTTTCTGAGCAGAAATGGCTAAAATTAACAGCAAATTAATCCAAATTAACCCTATCACAAAAAAAAAAATAATAAATAAAATAAATAAATAAATAAAATGTAATTGTATGTAAAAATAATGTGATATCTTGTAAAAATTGTAAGTCTTCCTGGATAAGGGCGTCTGCTAAGAAGCAAATAATAATAATAAATTATGATGCTGTAATGAACATGCTGGCCAATTTATAACAATATGGTGAACATACAATAAGACTCTTTGTCTTCATACACGCTTAGACAAAGAGCTTGACCCTATGTGCTTCTGGCAGGTTACAATCACATTTTGAACTTCCACAACCTGGAAAACAGTGATGGGGTCAAAAGGGATGTTTAAAACAAGAGCTGTATTTTGAGATGCTGTTTACAAATAACAACTGGAGGCAGTGAAATTCGTAATGTGTGGGCAGGTCTGGGTGTGTCCAAATTATTAACTGAGTTTACCGTGTGTTTTATTTTGAAATGCTGTTTATGTGTTGAAATTGTGGCAAGGTGAAAGCACTGCCGGTGTGTAGGGAATATTGGGTTAGCAGGAAGGGGGTTAAATTCCTCCCTGCCAGAAATCACGTGGGAATGTGGCTGGAGCCGTGAATTGAATAAATGATGATTAATTAGACTCCAGTCACGGGTGTATAAAAAGGGTGAATCAGGGGTGGTAATGTTAGAGTTGAATGTGAATTGAGTGTGGGGTGAGGTTAATGTATGTTAGTTGGTACTAGTTGGTGTTTAGGGGAGTGGAGATATATGGTGTTGGGAAATGTATAATAGAACAAATGTGTAGAGTTTTGCTTATGTTTCACCTGTTTATTTTGGCCACTGCGCCTATTTGGTTTGTTTGGTGTGTTTGTTATTTGTCCTGTGTTTTTGTACATAAACGTGCGCATTAGTGCGTCACTACAGCTTTCTTATCTCTGAATCTCTCTCCCTGACAGTAACAGCTTGGCTGTGACGCTACCCTATTACAAATACATATTAGCATGTAGCTGTAACTGGGCATTTTATTATGTCCAAATGTGTTAATATTGAAAGCAATAACTGGTTATTATAGAATCTTGTGTATATATCAGACACAACAACACCAACCGTTTATTAAATGCTATGTGAATGATGACCACTTCTAAGCTCCAAACCCATTATGGTTTGAAGATTATTTGAATTGTTCACAGCTGCTACATCCTATTGTCTGTCTCATTTTCTGTATAACTTGGCTTGATGAAAAAGTTTGAATCATAGAAATAGGCAACAACTGATTGACATCACTGCAGGGTGTGACCTCATTACTTAATTACATCTGAATGCTACAGGGGTCTGTTGTAGACCCCTTTTGTTTAAAATGTATGATTGTGCTACTGTTGTGTTTTTTGGTTGAGTTACAATAGAATATGCCTTGAAGCTTAAAACGTAGTAATACAAATAATAATAAAGTAACTGTCTGTGTGTGCCACAGACAGTATGTGCCTATGGCAAAGTGGTTAACAGTGTGCAGATGCAGGAATGCAGCGGTTATCAAGAAACAGACAGACAATGATAATCCAGATGACACAAAGACAGTAAATAATAACAATGCTAACAGGCAATACAGCGGCGTGTATTGCTCTGTTTTAATCCACGGGTTGGTCCCAAAATAATAACAGTCCCGTTTCCTAAACACCCACATGTAACACAAAACACAAACACAAGTCCACAGTGAGTGGTTTAGTGCTCCTGGTGTAATTAAAGTTTATTTGTGAACGATGTGCAGTGATGTCTGGGTAAGTGCTGGTCTTTCGCCACAGCTCCGGATCGTGTTCAACCGTCTAATAACAACAAACAAAGTGGTTCCTTAGACACAACAAAACAAACAAACACTCATGATTACAATACACGTTCTCCTTCCGGTCCAGCTTTAACCATACAAAGGAACAGATCACTTTGTTACGTCCCCTTTTGTACCGTCAATCACGCCCCCCCTGTTTAACGATTGCAACCGCTCCTCCAATCCGCGGATGCCACATCGTTTCCCTTCCAGGTCGATGATTTAGTGTACCGTAGCTCCACCCCCTTTCTAGATGACCGACTTCCGTCCAGTCCAGGGCTCTCTGTTCCCTATACACAGTGCTCTCAAAGGTCGGAAGGGAGATTTATCACCAAGAATCATTCTGTCTTTGTCACAGTGCCTCAGCGAGTTTCCAGATAACTCAATTAGGTTTCTCTCTTTTACCCAGATGTAGTTTGCTAAAAGAAAATATCTTTTCTCTTTTCTAGCAATATTTTTTTCTTCAGCAGAACTCGAGAGATGCAGCTGCTCATTATCTGTAAGTATTAAAAGGTCCCAAAACAACATCTGAAATCTTCAAGTATAGATATTGTTCTGTTTTCTTGTTTCCATACTGTTGAAATCACTTGAAGGCAATGTTGTTTGAAAAAAAGAAGAAAATAAATCTTGAGAGGTCAAATGTTATGTGTAATCTATAAATAAGTATATAAAAAGGGTTAGGTTTCCATGCCTATTCACTTCCCACAAAGGAAATCCATTTTTGAACCAGCGGGAGCTTGCAGGCAGCTATTATTTTGTTTCGATCAGGAATTGTCCAGTATTAGCTCCTTTCTGGACTAGGGTCTCTTAGGTTTTATCCATTCTCATTGGCACTGCAGTCCATATGACACCTTCTCCTGAGGGTGTTTCCTGTGAGCAGCCTCCTCTTTTCTCACTGGATGGCCTGACTGCTGCAAACAAGAATATATCATCTACTGTTCCTGGAACCACCTAAAATACTGGACTTGTGGAAACACCTACTACAAAAACCAATAGGGCTTGTCTAGGAAGGTGCTGGATTTGTATGATCAAATCAGTGGTAGAATACCAATGAACTGATAAATGTTGTTTGTTAGTATACATTATTTATTGGTTACTATTACAATCTTAATAGCATTTGTGTTTGTGTTTAATGTTTATATAAGACTAGTTTACTAGTGTATTGTAGTATTTCTACATATGTTAGGAATGCATGTTTTATACTTGAATACTTAAATTCGTAATTTGAGAAAAATATGAAACAAGACATTTTCTGTTTTATATTATTTAAACATTATGTTTAAACAAGTGTGGATATGGTTCTTCTAAGTAAACCCTCATCCACTACAGAAGGATTGGAACTGTAAAACCCTTGTTTGTAAAAAATGTCAGGACAGTATTTAAACCTAACCAACTAAGAAGAGATTTAGCTTTATGAAACATATTATACTGTCATAACACAGGTTCCCCGCAATTGCAGCAGCTGAGAGCTGCACAATGCCATTCTCATGTTACTTTTGTTAATGTTTAAATCCAGTAAGTAACTGCAATTCGTGTCCTGTCGGCTGCTTCGTGGTTGGTTTGCATTGTTCTATTCTGAATCTGCAAGTTTAGCCAAGTTAGTGATAAACTCCATAACAGAGTTTTTGAACTATTCATACACACAAGCTTAAACAAGGCCCAACTTGACTAGCACAAAAGAAAGCTTTTACCAATTTATAGAATATGTACTTATTTATTTCATAATAGAAACAAATAAACATTACTGTTAGTAGTTAATGTGGAGCACCAAAACCAATTTGTAAAGTATTAAAAAATGATACTGTTTTGTGGTTCTAATCCAGCCCAGGATATTAACATGGGTATTGTGTATTTCTAGTACTGGCTGCTGTTGTCTATGCTCAAGATGAATGTATCAGGAACTCGTGTCATCCACAACTTGGAGATCTGCTGATAGGCCGCAGCTCTCAGCTTTCAGCAACTTCAACCTGTGGTTTGAATGGACCTCAGAAGTACTGCATCTTGGGATACCTAGAGGTCAGTACAGTATGAGCAGAAAGGCAGTAAATTCAGAAATGAAAAAATGCCAGTTTGGATGATTATCATATTACTCAACACTGTTGCATGGAAATAAAGTAATGCAATATATATCTTTATCAGAAACAGAAACAACTCACTGACAAGCAATCTGCAATCTAGGGGTATTATAGACTAAAAAGGGATAATTAGAAAAATGGTTTGTAAGATATTATGCAAGATTACAATTGTGCATTAAATTCCATCCATGGATATGGATACAAACGGAACCTCTGTTATTCAGCAACCCCAAAATGACTTGCACAAAATGATTTCTTTCTAATTGTCCTTGTTCATACCGGCTGCTCCTGACATACTAACGAGAGGCTCTTTCATGTACACATCAATGTAACAATAATAACTACAAAGATTAACACCTTGTGGAGTCAGCTTTTATTTTACAGGGAAGATGAGTGGGAAGCCAGACATTCAGCCTCTCCCAGCCCTGAGAGGTTGGGGAGCAAATCTCTTCTTCTAGGGCAGTGAATACCCCTCCACCATTGGCTTGTGCTTTGAGTCAAATGTACAAATGCGTTTCCAAATGACAGGATGCATATTTAGATCTCACCTCCGGGTTTTATTGTACAGATGCACACAGAACATGTTCAGATCTGCAGCCAGAGGAGGAATGGATAGAGCAGAATTCCATCCAGACAGCATTCCAACTGGGTTAAATGCTGACAGAAGTTCTAAAGAAGAGTACAGCCAATTCACATGACATTACCATATGAGCAATAACTTAAACTCTTTATCTTCTTTTCCAGTCATACTTATTGAGCTAGGCCAAGTGCACAAAAGTATACCTCAAAAACAAATCTATTCCAAAACACCGTTGACCCATTAAGTGCCATTACCCTTCTTTGAGGACAGGCTACTTTGACATTTTTTGAAACATTTTTAACTGGCATCTACCTGTTATTTCAATGTTCTCTTTAACTATATTGCTATGTTAACTTACTCTAATTGTGTTAACCGCAAAAGTTAAGTCTAAAAGTAATGTATCAAATTACATAAATACAGCTTGTGTTCAGATTTTTTTTAAAGGAAGTGTATTTGGTACTTAATGGGTTAAGACACAAGAACACAAATTAAAACGGATTAATTCAAAGTTCTGAAATTCATCTGAGAATAATAAATTAATTAGATGAAATTCATTTTTCTGTAAATTATTATTTCTGTAGACCCATATAATAGCATGGCTAGACATGAACTATGTTTTGTGTTTGCTTTTAATGAAAGTGTATCCATTGAGATATTTACAGTCTATGTATTTGATTTATTAAATGTTGGTAGTAGAATATCTGTTTATTTACTTCAACTTAAACATTGAAATTGCTTTACATTATCTAAATTTTAATTTCATATTTGTTTTGTTTCACAGAATGAACAGAAATGCTTCACTTGCGACTCTAGTTACCCTTATAATCGCTATAACAACCCTTATAGCCATCAAATCGAGAACATCATCACAACTTTTGAACCTGATCGAAAATTGAAATGGTGGCAATCAGAAAATGGTACTTTTTGTGTATATTTTCCATTTAATTTGAATTGTTTTAAAATTTATTACAAGAACTGTGGAAGCAACTTAGATATCTTTTTTTTTTTTTTTGATTGCTTAAATATTAGAAGCATAAATTGTGCAAGGTTAAATTTATACCAAACTATAGACTCTATTTTCAAAACCAACGAATCTGCTTTGATGGAAATAAATAGTTTGGCAGTCATTAAACTGTTCTAGATTATTTTTGATTATTTTAATAATTAGTATTGAAGTTCAATTCATGTAACCAATCCAAAAAGACCAAATAAAAAAACACCTCTAAAGTCAAAGCTATAAAATGGGCCCTGTAGTTTTTTTTTAACAGATGGATATGTTCTGATAACCCTGCAGTGTTGTTAGAAGGCAGTACCACTTTGTTTTCAGTATGAACAGACCAGTAAGTGTCCACATATCTAGATGGTATTAATAGGCATTTATCTGTGTTCAGACTTTCACACTATTTTTCAGGCACTAGTTGAAATGTTTGTCAGCTGAGGGGTGGTTTGATCAACCTTTAACCCGCAGGGGTTATTTACGCCATTACATGAAGAATACTCTTAGGCAGATAAAAATAAAAGTAAAATACAAGAAAGGACGAGGAAGTGCATTCACCACTTATTTTTAGAGGTAAACCTGGGATTATTCCTCGGTATTGTAAATAAAAAACAAATCCATCCATATCTGTGCAGTGTATAGGTTTACCACCAAATCAGCCCTTTAGTTTCATATGAGTTTTACCTTACCAAAAATTTTGTTGACAGCAAGTTTTAAAGCATTTTAAAAGTATTTATTTTGTACCTTTTTGTTCTCTGAGAAATTTCTAAAATATATTTTGCAGGTGTTGATCGTGTCAGTATTCGGCTAGATTTGGAAGCACTTTTTCAATTCAGCCACCTTGTTCTGACATTTAAGGTAAAGGGTTCCTCTTTTAGCATTACAGAATAGTATGCATCCAACAAACCAATAACTAAATGTTATGCATGGGACATAATTCTACCAGCAGTATTCACGTTTCTCAGTCCAGGTACTGATAAGTGACACATGTGGTTTTACACGATGTGCCTAGAACACAGAGCCAACATACTTTTATTGTGTTATTTGTTTAAAGCCTGTGGGTAGAATCTAATGTTAAAATGCTGTATATACTGTATACATATACATTTTTCCTTCCATAAAACAGACCTTTCGTCCTGCTGAAATGCTAATCGAAAGATCCAGAGACAATGGTCAGACATGGAAGGTGTTCCGATATTTTTCTCAGGATTGTGAATCATCTTTCCCCGGTATTCCAACTGGCCCAGCACAAAGGATTGAAGATGTCATTTGTGATTCCAAATACTCTGGCACAGAGCCGTCCACTGATGGAGAGGTATGCTTAGCCAAAGTGACTTTGTTATATTGCTGTAATGTATTTTAAAAATGATTGAAAGATTTGGAAAACAATCTGGCAAAAGAATATCTTCATTAGGAAAAAAACAGGTCTAAAAGTGTAATACTATATACTGCTTTCAGTTTTCTGTGTGCTGTCACTTTATTGACAATTGTTTCAGTCGCTGATCATGTCTGATGTCAATACATATAACCTTGGGTCACTCTGCCCAGATAAATACATTAATAAAGATAAAGGTAGTAACAGTCTCTTTGAGCTAAACTTCATATTTAATGCAGGTAATGCAGTAACTGACCAAATCAATGGCTACTTTAACAAGCAACGGTATATTTATTTTACAGGTTGTTTTAAAAGCATTGGATCCTAACTTTCAAATAGAGAATCCTTATAATCCACATATACAAGGTTGGTATCATTTAGGGATTTTTTCTATTATTTGTTCTTTTTTCTGATATAGGAGTGGTTTCAAAGTTAAGGTCTACACACACCATTTTTAAATATACAGTACATGTACAACAAAAAATATGTGAAGGAACAAGGTACTGTTCATAGAGTGTTAAGAGTCACAATTATATACCAAAAAAAGTAGTCTATCTATTTACTATAGATCAATGTTGCACTTATCTGTTTACTTATTAATAGGGGATTGTAAAGAAAAATTCAACTATAATATTGAGACATTGTATAGTATTGAGCATTTTAACGTTGCAGTTTCTTTTTAATGGTTTGTTTTATTCACTTCAGAGCTCATAACTATGACAAACCTTCGAGTAAACTTCACCAGGCTTCTGACACTCGGAGACACTTTGCTATTAAGACGGAAGAGGAATCCTCAAGAGAAGTATTACTACGCTCTCTATGAAATGGTTGTCCGCGGGAGCTGCTTTTGCAATGGCCATGCCAGTCAGTGTATGCCAGTGGACAATGCAAGAGGAGATGTATTTAGAGAACAAAGAATGGTAAGGGATATACTAGTAGCGAAGGCTAAAAGGCCTAGTCATAACAAGTTAATAGTGCATGCACATTATCTGGTTAGACAGGTTTTTCATTTATGCTAAGAGCAACATTTAAATCTTACCCAGCAATTTGACTTATTTCTTGCAGGTCCATGGAAGATGTGTTTGCCAGCACAACACTGATGGTTTGAACTGCGAGAGATGCAAAGACTTTTACAATGATGCCCCCTGGAGGCCAGCTGAGAAATCAAGCATAAATGGCTGTAAAAGTAATGCGATTACTTTTATTGATTCTAGTGTACTACACAACTGTAGCATTATAACTTGAATCTTTAGTTGTTTCTTATATTGTAAACATGAGTTGTACAGATGGCCTATACAATAATATTAAGTTAGTCCAGATGTGCTATTATAGACCATTTACAATATAATTAATTGTTTGTTTTCTCTCATTTCATTGCTATAATAAATAAATTGCATTACAAAATAATAAAAAAATAAAAGAACTAATGAGCAAACTATTGTTTTCCAGAATGCAACTGCAATGGACATTCAGAGAGCTGCCATTTTGACATGGCAGTGTATTTAGCTAGTGGTGGAGTCAGTGGAGGTGTTTGTGAGAATTGCCAACACAATAGAATCGGACCAAACTGTGAGCAGTGCAGACCATTCTTTTATGAAGATCCTTATGCGTGTATCCGTAAGTTTGCTAATGTTGAAGAAACAGTAATCGAAGCATTTAAAAAAAGCTCTAATTTGCATAATAAGATGTTTCTTTCTTTTTTTTTTTTTTTTACAAAACATAATTTTAAATGCATTACACACCTCCAAACTACGTGTTCTACAGAGGAACCTCACTGAATTAGGTTTTGTAGAAGCTAATATTATTAAACATTTAAACAGCACAGACTACAGGTACTAAATTGTGAAAATTTTAATGTATTTATTTCATGCATGACTTTCTACTATATATATTCAAACAGAATATATATATATATGCATCCACACATTTGTGAGTCTGTTTAACATATGCAAATGGTATTTTAATGCACATTTCACATTAAATTAAGTCAATAAAAAAACAAAGCCTACACCTTCTGCTCAGCTTCCTTCTTGGTCTTTTCTTGCTGCAGCACTACAGTACCACCAATTTACTGAAATTTGTTATATTGTTAATTCATTTTGTAACTTTATAACCCCATCCTGACATTTCCCCTGGGGTGTTTAAGGACTCAAACTATCTCCTGCACCCTCGTGCCAAAGAGAATTACATTCCCTCTACTTGCTCATGAGCTATTGCATACGGTGTCTTTTCTGATGTGCCCCCCTTGATTTAAACAGCCTGTGACTGTGACCCAGAAGGCTCTTTGAATAATGGAATGTGTGAGTCTCGCACGGATCCCAGCTCCAGAACAGTGGCTGGCCGCTGCATATGTAAGGAGAATGTAGAAGGAGTGAGATGTGATCGCTGCAAGAGTGGGTTTTTTGGGATAAGCCGAGACAATCCACAGGGTTGCCAATGTACGTATTTCTACTCAATATGGTATAATAATTATTTGTTTTTATACCTAAAGTTATTGGCATTAGACTAAACTTTTTTGGTCAAGCTAAGCAACTGATTTATTTACACTATCTAATGAGACTACATGCAGACATTTGCTTTGTCTTGGTGGATAATACTCAGAAATATGTCTTGCTTTGTGTTCTGCTTGCTACAGAAATTAAATGATGTAATTCATACTAGTTTTTGTTTTCTTTCTGACCTGATAAGAATGTATTTCTAACATCTCAAATCTTTGTAGACTGCAGATGTAACAGGCTGGGAAGTGTTTCAACTCCATCACCCTGTGACCCAGTTACTGGAGAATGTTTTTGCCAACGCTTTGCTTTTGGACCCTTATGTGATCAGTGCTTGGTAGGCATCTTTTTAAACAGAATTATTTTGGGCTTTAATTGTTTGTCATGCAGAAAGCCTTAATGTGTTTTGTTCACTTTTGCAGCAAGGATACTGGGGCCTTGGAAATACAGTATATAGCTGTTCTCTCTGTGACTGTGATATTGGCGGAGCTTATAATGATATGTAAGTATGTCATGTATGTTCTTGTATATACTTTAAAGTGTGTCCTCTTAAAGAACAACTTGGTATGGGTGTGAGATATCACAATTATATTAACTTTAATTCTTCTTTTTTAGAATCGTTTTGTTTATTATTTTTCTTTTAGTCATCACATCCTAGTGACTTTTTAAAAATAATTTTAAAGCATCCGTGTCATCTCAAAAGGGCTCTGAGGCATTCTCTCTAAGCATAGCTGACACACAAGAGTGTAACCTCTGCAAAACACTGCCCCTGGTGGATATACAAAAAAAAAAAAAAAACAGCTGAACTTGCAGTGAGGACATATTTATTTAAAAAAGACATTTTTAAAGTAAATTGTTTTTTCTTAGGTGCTCTTTGACTGATGGACAGTGTCAGTGTCTCCCTCACATTATTGGTCGTAGATGCAATGACCCAGCACCTGGCTACTTCTTTGCTCCATTAGACTACTACATTTATGAAGCTGAGTATGCTGCTCCTTTAGGAAATGCTGCTTCTTTGGTAAGATAATATGTACAATATATAAAAGTAATAATAATAATAATAATAATAATAATAATAATAATAATAATAATAAATTATACTGGTCCACCATTTTCTCTTTCCAGGTCAATCCAACATCCCTTCCTAAGTGTGAAGCTTATTTCCGACAGCGAGGATATGCGTTTAAATTTCGTAATGGTAAATTTGTCTTAACCAAGATAGCTAAACGCAGCATCCAGGAAAAGCAGCAAGCTCAGGTAATATTATTTACATTGTAATAAATACATTTAATAACGGAAAAATACAAATAACCAAGCAGGGATTAAAAGGGGGTGTATGAGAACTAACTGAAACGGAGGCTTTGAGTTTGCACTATTACTCTTCCATTTTAATAATAATAGTTTTTAATATTAGGTTTCGTAAGCTGCAATTAAATATGTGATTACAAATATTTCAGTAGTTCGGGACAAACACCAATCACAAAATGTTTTAGTACAAATATTTATTGTAGAGAATGCGGAGTATGCGATTTAACAGAAAAGTATGCTGTATATACACATTCATTTGGCATCAAACCTAACTTGGTTTGAGGGTTCGCTGCCTGGCCAACTGGACGAGGCTAAGACCCCCATTTGATAAAACATAAAAACTGTTATTAAGAAAGGTGGAGATGGGGAGGTGGTGGGTTACGATGAAATCAAAACGCAACTGAGAGATAAGTGAAGATGGTATTTATAGTGCTAACAATTTAAATTAGCTAATGTGTAAATTGAATGATTCAATTTGGTGATGCGGAGATTGGTGTCTGACCCTCCTCCCGAACTTTAATTATAAATTTCATATCTGTGACTTTAATACAATGTATTTGTATTTCACTGGTAGAGCAGGATTTAAATCCGTGCAGTTGCATGCAAGTGACTGGGACCGGAAAATTGTGTAGGATTGTACAGTGTGATGGTTTACAGAGGTACTGTGTGGTCCAATGGTTAAAGAAAAGGGCTTGTAACCAGGAGGTCCCTGGTTCAAATCCCACCTCAGCCACTGCCTCATTGTGTGACCCCGAGCAAGTCACTTAACCTCCTTGTGCTCCGTCTTTCGGGTGAGATGTAGTTGTAAGTGACTCTGCAGCTGATGCATTGTTCACACACCCTAGTCTCTGTAAGTTGCCTTGGATAAAGGCGTCTGCTCAATAAACAAATAATAATACTGTAAAATCTAATACTGTACCTAAAAGAAACAAAAAAGGTATAATCATTTGCACACTTTTAAAAAACTCTATTACAGTACATACAGTAGAAGTACTGTCCAGGTATATCCTGTAATTGAAGGATTGTATCAATTTTAATTTTACTTTCTCCATATTATAAAAAAGGATTTTACTGCAGATGTGCCTGCATGACATACTTGTGGAATCAACATGCTTGATTATGAACTTAGAAAAGAAAAATCACATGATTTAATCTTCGACTGAACAGTCAGATTTATACTGCCAGATTCAAGACTGGACAGGTTTCAGATTGTAGAGGAACATGCTATTCATTTCAATAGGAATTTGGTCGGGACCCCAAAATATTGCAGAATCATTCAGAATGCCAGTTTGTAGAGGGCCTGGATTAGACAGGTTTTACTGTATTTATTGATATATTTATTTATTTTTAAATTGCCAGCAGAACACAATCCCCCTTGATCCAGGGTCCCCGTTACAGATTATTTTCAGACAGCGCTCCCATGACAGGCCTGTCACATGGACTGGCCCTGGATTTGTGAGAGTCCAGGATGGAGCAGGGCTGAGATTCACTGTTAATAACATCCCTGCATTCCTGGACTATTCTATTGTTATCCGCTATGAACCTGAGGTAAGAATCTTAAAAGGGCTTAATTGCTGGAAGCTTGGTGTGAGACCCTTGGGGGCAAGTCAGTAGGTAGTCAACTAATCTTGTGAGCCAAATACTTCAAATCCCATTTACTTTAATTTACTGTGTACTCTTAAGGACAAATCACCTCTCCTTGACTTAAGTCAAAGCCAGATTGAAAGCTATTCTATGTAGAAGGGATACACTTTCATGGCATGGCTTCAAACAGACAACTGGAAGAGCCCAGTTTATAAGGTTTGAGAGATGCTTTGTGGCCCAACTCTCTTGATAACACAGTCTGTACTGTGATGCTGTTCTTCTCACCTGTGATGCTGTTTTTTATTGCCTTTTGTGATTTTATTATGGGGGCCAGTAGAGCACGTATGATGGAAAGCACCAGGGGGATTAATATACAATTAAAGAGTGGTGATATTAAAATTGCTGATGTTTTGATTATTAAAATAGGTCCATAGACTTAGCTAGAGTAAACATTCTTGAAGCACAAATATTGCTTTAGAAAGGTAAAAGTGAACTGCTTAAAATAACTGGATTTGTATTTAATAGCTTCTCCCCAGTTCAATGCATATAGTTGTTAATAAACTGGGGGTTCTACTGGTAACACATATAGTTGTTTCCCTTGTTGAAGTCTTCAGATGACTGGACAGCAGAGATCAAAGTCACCCCCATTAGTATACCTAGTGATGGACGTTGCCCAAATCAGGAACTTGAGACTAAAACAGCCACCCTATCGGCTTCGTCAAGGTAAGGAGGTGCTATCACAGGGCCTGTGCAATGTACAAGTAAAAATGAGTTCTTAAAGGAGGAGCTATCACAGAACCTGTGCAGTGTACAAGTAAAAATTGAGTTCTAAAAGGACGAGCTATCACAGGGCCTGAGCAATGTACAAGTAAAAATGAGTTCTAAAAGGAGGAGCTATGACAGAGCCTGTGCAATGTACAAGTAAAAATGAGTTCTAAAAGGAGGAGCTATGACAGAGCCTGTGCAATGTACAAGTAAAAATGAGTTCTCAATAATGTCATTGTTTGAATATTGATATAGGATCAAACATGGAATTGTACTTACTCTTAAATACAAAAATACACTAAAGAGACTCTCACACACTGCTATAGATGGTGGTTTTCACAATCTCCCCCTAATGATGGTGGTATTTAGGCCACCAATTAGATGATCTGATTAGACTCAAAAAGTGTTCAGATAAGCTCATATTATGGCAAACACTCTCTCCATATCTATTTGTCATTATTGATTTCTGGGGATTCTATATGTGTCTTGCAGAGAAAGTTAAGGGGGTTTAGTGGAATTCATTACTAGTTCCTGGCTACCAGTCCATCTCTCTAACAATTACGCAATATAAATTGACTTACTCTTGTAGTTGAAGTACAATTTACAGAGCTAGAGGAACCGTTTTGGTATCAGATATATTTTTTACATCTAAATAAAAACCAAGTTCCCATGCCATATCAGGATCCGACACATGTGCCCTTAAAAAATAAGAAGCACAGATATCTTAATCAATTTGAATTTAGTTTAAATATAGATGTTTCGTGTCATTTGTTGGACCTTATCATAAGAAAATTAACATCTGTTTTGCAGGATTGCTATTTTGGATACTCCTGTGTGCCTGGACAGTGACGGGAGGTACTTTGTGGACATTATTTTCAGACAGCCTTATGGTACAGACTCCCACATCCTTGTTGATTCAGTAAGCATGTTGCTGCAATTCTTCACTTTTGATTACATTTAGAAATTTATGTAGGTATTTGCAAGAAACAAGTTTACAAGAAACACATTATCATATCCTGGGTCGACCGTGTCGCAGCAATAAAAAGAATATATATGTGTGTGTGCGTGCGTGCGTGCGTGCGTGCGTGCGTGTGTGTATGTGTGTATTTTAGAATCACTTTTGAACATTGAGTATATTACAATGTAAAATTACAATTTTTATTTTCTAGATTGGTCTTATTCCAAAGATTGAGTCCCTTCAGAATTTCTGTTCAAGAACTGATTTAGATGAGTATCGGCGTTATCAGTGCATTGAGATTGCCTCTGAAGTTGGATCCCAGCTGCTACCAGAGGTGTGCGAGAGACTTATTGCAAGCATGTCAGCACGAATACACAACGGGGCAGTTTGTAAGTACTAAACTGTTTTACATGAATTCATCTGAAGTAAACACAATTTTTTTTTCCTGAAAATGTAGTTCTCTGTAATGAATTTGACAGACTACTGCCTGTACAGGACTGTACATTTGGATCAGACACTGCAAGAAACTGCCAATATCATAAACAAGATAGGATCACAGAGGTAAAGGTCATTACCTATGTACTGTATTTAAATTGCAGACTCTGATTGTGTTCTTTTGTTTGTAACATTCCAGCCTGCAAGTGCAATGCTCAAGGCTCTGTTAGTGCTGCTTGCAGTAAGTTTGGAGGTCAGTGTCAGTGCAAGCCCAATGTGATTGGGCGCTGCTGTGATACATGTGCTCCCAGTTCCTTCGGGTTTGGATCCAGTGGCTGTACACGTAAGTAACACTTTGACTTCAACCAAGCTTATTTTTTGCCTCTGTGTAGAAAACAAAGTTACAGATACCACAAAAATCTGATTTGCAAGAGATCCGATTTAGCATAATTTAGTGTTCAGCGATCATCTTTGAATATCTTCTTAAAGAAAAATATGATTTTAATGAAACATTATACATTCTAACAGTACTAACATTGTCCTTTTTGCACTAGCCTGTGACTGTGACCCGCAGGGCTCTGTCAGTGAAATGTGTGACCAGGCAAATGGACAGTGTCCCTGTCGGAGAGAGATTTATGGACGGCAGTGTAGCCAGTGCCAGCCAGGGTACTTTGGTTTCCCTCAATGCCGCCCATGCCAGTGCAATGGCAATTCAGAGATCTGTGATCCTAGAACTGGTGCATGTCTCAATTGCAGAGGGTTTTCAATGGGAAACAACTGTGAAAGGTAAACTGGTACTTCATTATTAAGCTACACTATTCCAAATTGTGTAGGTGCAGTGTAGGACAGATATAAGCTAAATATTAACTACTACATTTGTTTTAGATGTCTGGAAGGTTACCACGGAGACCCCACTTTTAGAGAACCTTGTGAACCCTGCCTATGCCCTGATACTAAGGCTAGTGGTCGTTACTTTGCTCATTCTTGTAACAAGGATCATAATGCCCTACAAGAAGTCTGTAACTGTATTGAAGGCTATGCAGGTGGGGATTAGAATGTTCAACCTTTTTTAACAGTTCAATTTTAAACCTTACTTTTCATTGCTTGTTTTATACGCTATATGTTTATGTTTTGAAATATATTGTACAAATTAGAGAAAAAATATATACACTTTTTTTTTTTTTTTTTTTAAACACATTATCATGCTATCAGAAACCAACAAATATATCTTGGATGTTGACCATGAGAATTGTATGTATTACAATATGTTTTGATTATATGTTAGGTGCCCACTGTGACAAGTGCCCTGCTGGGTACTACGGCAGTTTGACTCGAGCAGAGGATCGCTGTCAGCAGTGCCATTGTAACAACAACATAGACCCGACAGAACCGGATGCCTGTGATGGGTTAACAGGGGAATGCTTGAAATGTCTCTACAACACTGATGGACCCAACTGTCAATTCTGCAGGCCAGGCTATTTTGGATCAGCTCTCCAACAGAACTGTATAGGTATGCAAGCTCAAAATATGTTTCTATCCTACTGTATATCTGAGAAGTGCGTTTTCACATTTCGATTGAACAAATGTGCATTGAGTCTATAATGGTTGGTTTCTTGGGGCACCTTGTGTTGCCTGAAGTAACGGGACATCGGAAGAGTTCTTTTTTTTATTGTGATGTTGTAACCCAAGCGCTGTACAGTAAGCAAACCAGACATTTTCTAATCATGGTTTATCAGGTTTGATCATTTTTGTTAGCAAAGCAAACACATGCATTTAAATGTGTGACTGCTATATTTTGTAAATGCTTCATAAAGTTTTATAAACTATTATACAAAAGGATTGTGCCTAAGATGTTGGGAGAAATGTTTGTGTTAAAGGATTTATTTTCAACCTTTGGAAATGCAGTTGTATTTCTGAAAGGAGAAACTGCCCCCTAATCAAATACGTAATACCCTCTTTCATCTATGGCCCTTATCGTTCGTTGTTTGTTTGGTCCCCCTCCTCCCCTGCCTCCACCTTGCAGCGTGCCTTGTCTAGGAGGAAGGTGGCCTCGGGTGCCATTGTCCTGCCCGCTGGCATTAGGCGGATAACGAGCTCCAATGGGCAAGGCCATGGGCCACATTCAAATAACGTATCATTTATCAAGTTTATCTGTCATTTCAATAAATAATTCATTTAATTTCATTGGTGGTTGTCTCCTTTCTGAATTTTATCATTATTGGAGTTTTTGTGGTTTTGCAGAAGAAAAGTAATGTATTGTATTCTTATATTCACAGAAGTTTAATATATTGTGAAAGTTACCTACACAGTATTACTGAATGATTATCCTGCAGCAGTGTGGAGTAGTGGTTAGGGCTCTGGACTCTTGACCGGAGGGTCGTAGGTTTAATCCCCGGTGGGGACACTGCTGCTGTACCCTTGAGCGAGGTACTTTACCTAGATTGCTCCAGTAAAAAAGCACAACTGTATAAATGGGTAATTGTATGTAAAAATAATGTGATATCTTGTAACAATTGTAAGGGAGTTCCTTGCACAGGGACATTGTCTCCAAATACTGTTAATGAAAAGTTCTGGGGGTTTAATTGTCTCTTTTTTTTGTTTTTGTTTGTTTAAGCATGTGTTTGCAATCCATTGGGCACTGATTGCAACAGTTGCCCAAGTAACAAAACATGTATTTGTGACCAGTCAACTGGCCAGTGTCCCTGTTTACCAAATGTGGTTGGTACAAGTTGTAATGAGTGTGCACCTGGGTTCTGGGACATGGGCAGTGGAAGAGGATGCCAAACATGTGACTGTGTGCCTGGGAACTCTCTAAGCAACCAGTGCAATCAGGTTAGGCAACTATTTGTGTTTGTCATGTGCTATATAATTTACAGGTCTCAGGATTAGATTGCAAGAAGTACCTTAAAAGGGTAAAAATGCATGAATTGCTTGAAGACCATATCATCAAAACTGAAATATAATATTAATTCAAGAAATAATTTCGCCCTGATTTATAGAACATGTCAAATATGACACATAAAATGTTATTAAATAGATACGTTTATGGGAGATTATACAGTATTACAGTATTTCATTCTGATGTTAATGTTTTGAAACCTGTTACAGTGCTAATTATGTTCAGTGAATATTGACATTTGCTAAACATTTTACAGTAAGTGGCAGCTTTTGTGAATAAGGCTGGTCTTATAAATAATTATGTAATTTATAACCAATTTGTAGATTCAATAGGAAATTATATTAGTTCATATAGAAGCAAAGCAATCCAGTCTAGTGTATTTAAAAATGGTGTGTCTGTTTGTTATACAGTTTTCTGGACAGTGTCAATGCAGACCAGAATTTGAAGGAAAGCGATGCAATGAATGTGGCCAAAACTTTTTTGGAAACCCCAAATTTGGGTGTATTTGTAAGTATTTAGCTTGGTAATAAAAACAAGAGTGAGACTTGAAACTGGTTCTACAGTACACAGATCACTTATTGATTACAGTTATATGCTGATAATACAAATTACTCCTAAGGTGACAATACATTTTTTAAGTACCTCAGACAGGTAATGGACAGACAGAATGTGTCCTGAACACTGCTTGAGTTTTAATAAAAGGCATGTTACTGTTGGTCACTAAATCTTTTATTGTATTACAGCCTGTAATTGTACAATTGAAGGAACAGAAAGACCCGTGTGTGATCAATACACTGGGACCTGTAACTGCCGAACTGGCGTCATAGGGAAGTTCTGCGATCAGTGTGCTCGAGGGTTTCTTCCAGAGTTCCCAGCATGCACTGGCTGCCACCCCTGCTTTGAGCTCTGGGACAAGAATGTCAGTGACATTCGTCAAACTCTTCAGAAACTGATTAAAGCTGCATCAGTTACACATGATGATAAGCTCCCCACTTATGAAAAACAGTTTGAAGAGCTGGAGAAGAAACTGGCTGAAGTTCAGAGGCTTCTGAACAGCCCAGTGGCATCTCTAGAGGAAGTTCAAAAGGCAGAAGAATTATGTGACCAAATCAGGTACATTTCTCCAAACCTGTTTATTATTTAAGGCTGCTTGCAGTACAATATTGCTGTTTAACATCTTCCAAGAAGCTTGAAAATGAAAGCTCTTTCAAACTGTGCAGAAGGCCTTTCATCAAAAACTTAATATTTATTGCTGAACAATTTTTTTTGTAATTTCTGGTGGAAGGCTATTACAAATTACAGATATAGATTTCCTCTCTGGCAAACTATCCATTCTTCAACCATCCCTGATTGGCCACACCTTTCTGACAAAAAAAAAGACAGACAGACATGGCATTTTGTGTGATCTGTTATTATTATTCAAATGTTTGTGGAAATGTGCATCCTTACTTCCTTTTTTCTCCTCTTTTTTTAGACGAACAACTGATCAAATTGATCCAAACTCTATTGTTGTGGATGATACGCCGGTGTTAAACAGCAAGATTAATAGCATTAGAAATGAACTTAATCTGCATTTCAATGATTTGAAAAATAGAGTGAAGTTGATTTTCAAATTCGATGTTACAAAATTACTGGGTAGGTTCTTTTAATTTATGGGATGTAGAAGAATAAAGTGTCATCTTGTTTCCATAGCAACTTGCTTCATCTGTATCATTTAAAAGTTAAGAAAAGTTACTCCTGTTTTTTTTTTTTTTATTCTCTGCTTTCCCCATAGATCTGATGAATGAGAGCTATTGGCAAAAATATGTTTTCTGAAAATTGCTTTACTTTGGAAAATAATGTTTTAAATGTTCATCAAATAAATTGAATCTTTGCTGACAAACCAAATTGTAAAAGCTATTGCTGTATATGAGTAATATGTTTATTTTAATTGACAGATGTCTACAACACCATTAAAAAGCACTACAAGGATTCCAACAATACTGAACAGAGAGTAAAAGATACCCAGCCTACCATCGATCAATCGAGAAACACCAGGGAAAAGGCGATTGGTCTGCTTGATAAAGCAAGTTTACCAGAAGATTTGGATGCCTTGCAGAAAAAAATAAATGAGCTAAATGTTAAAGATCTAAATGAAAAAGTAAGTACAATTATACTCATACAAATAAAGTTACAAAGATCAAAGATTTTAGCTTGAATATATATATATATATACAGTATATATATATATATATATATATATATATATAAGAACATAAGAAAGTTTACAAACGAGAGGAGGCCATTCAGCCCATCTTGCTCGTTTGGTTGTTAGTAGCTTATTGATCCCAGAATCTCATCAAGCAGCTTCTTGAAGGATCCCAGGGTGTCAGCTTCAAAAACATTACTGGGGAGTTGGTTCCAGACCCTCACAATTCTCTGTGTAAAAAAGTGCCTCCTATTTTCTGTTCTGAATGCCCCTTTATATATAAATAGTAGTGTGCACAGGGGTAGGGGTCAGGGCTCTTTTGTACAGCGGTATCGGCGCTATGCTTCAGTGCGGGAGGTCCCGGGTTTGCGTCGCACCTCCGCCTGTGAGAAACCCCGCCTACGGGAACCGAGATTGTTACAATATATACATACTTCATAATTCAAACAAAAGAACAATTTGAAAATGTACAATAATGCAGGGATTTGCAGCGTATTCAAGACTAGCTATTTAGTACAACATGTTCTATTTAATAAGCTACTGTATATTTTATGTCAGTGTTGGTTGATATTGTGCCTCAAGCTTGTAAATGAAAAGCTTTTTATAGCATCGGTGTTTTAAATGTGGATTATTTTTGTATTAAAAATATCAAATTACAACAGCTACGATAACTGTGTTCATTTATTTCTAACACTGCATACAATGCCCAAAACCATAACAATGCATTGCCTTCAAAGGTAAATTTTTGGGGGCAATAATTTAAACTTACAAATTGGAGCATGAAGTAAAAACACAGTTTACAAACCTGTTCCTTGTTCCAGGTGTGTGGGGCTCCAGGAGATGAGCAATGCTCTGAGGCGACATGCGGAGGTGCTTTATGCAGGGACATTTTTGGCAATAGAAAATGTGGGGGGCCTTACTGCAAAGGAACTTTACCAGTTGCTCACAGTGCTACTGAGGAAGCTAAGAAAACAGAAAAAAAAATCCCCACCCTTCTAACCCAGCTCGAAGAGTCTGAGAAAGAGGTATTTGCTTTAGAGGAATTACATCTTTTATTTTTTTATTTTCTTGGTTATATCCTGTACGTTACCATTTATAATGCCTTTTCTTCACATAACTTGGTTTATTCAAATTTTAATGAATATGACACATATTTTAAAAAGAGCTGATCAATTGTGTAAACATGTACTTTGTCAATGGCCTAATTTTATGCTGTATTTTAAACTGCAGGAATCTGAAAATTGATAGTTCTAGTGTGCATATCTCTAATCTCCTCAATAGCACAACTTTTAAATAAAAATGCAGATGTACACTTTTTTCAAATGTACTGGCTGGTATTTAAGTTTTCCAGTTTTAAACTGCTATGAAAAAAAAAAAGAAAACACAACAGTGAAACTTAATAGTTAGGGAAACCAAATGATGGAGGCCACAAATCCTAGCTCAGCCACCAGGGGTCATATGTGAAGTAATAACCAAGGCTTTAAAATCAGTTTTCTTAAACTTTTGTTCCCTGTTTCATTGTCCACAGAATTTATTTAATTTTTACTTAATTCATACGTATTTTCCAATCACCTCACTATAGATTTAGCAGTTTAAACTCCTAGATAATAGGATTTTAAACTCCTGTTATTTCTTGACCACCTGCCAGAGTTGTGGTTAGACAACAGAAGGTAGTTGTAGTCAGTGGCGTAACTTTGGTTTCAAAAGTGGGGGGGGGGGGGGGGCAGTTTCTGTAGCTGATGCATGCATAAAGATTATTCTATCTTAGATCATGGAAAAGTGAGGGGGACATGTCCCCCGTGTAAATTGCATCTATGGTTGTTTTGCTAAGTTGTTTCATTTGTGTTTATTTCTGGTACATATTACTTTGCAATGAATTCATAGTCATAGTTCTCTTCAGCAACAACATGTATCTGCACAGCTTTTTAAACAGTTGAGGGACAAGGCATTTTCAAACCATCTTATTAACTGTATAATAAACTAATCATATAATTTTTTTAGCTAGGAAATGCAAAAATAACTGCACAGGAAACCAAGGAAAAGGCATCAGAGTTAAGCAAGAAGATAACAAAGAATAAAGACAAATATGAAAAAGAAAAGGAAAAAACAAACGCTCTCATCAAGAACGTAAAGGACTTTTTAACAGGTAGATGCCCTTCACTGGAGTGTAGAGATCAGATTCATTCTGGCATGGCTCTACATGCTGAAGTGTTTTTCTTTTACTGTCTGTTGATTCTTCATATGTGTTCTGTGTGGTTGCGTTAAGTCTGCTAGCTAAAATGCTAATAGTTGGAGCAAAACGTAGTAATGTGCTGGGGAGCATAGAATAAGGTAAGACAATAACCTGTTTTTACATCATTTTGTCTTTTGTATTTTTTTTAGGCAAATAATAATCTCAAATTGGTAGTCCTGTTTAGTATGAATGTCTGAAGTGGACATTGTAAAATAAAAATATATATCATATCATTGTTGTCTTGTTTATAATAATAGGTGACAGTGTGCTACCGGAGGATATTGAGAAAATTGCTGAAGCTGTCCTAGCTCTCAAGATTCCAAGCTCACCTAGCCCAGAAGACTTGATCCGGAAAATCCAGAACATTCTGGTAGATTGCAAGAAAATCGAAAGTGTAATAGATAACCTCAATAATAAGAACCATGAGGTAAAGGAACTGTTGGAACAAGCAAAGGAAGCTGAGTAAGTAGAACTTAATGATTATGCTATTTATTGCTGTATATTGCCACCGTTTTCCGTCCTGCCTACCTGTATATTATATTAAAATAAAATGGTATAATGATGTTATTGGGCAGTGCTTAGCTAAAGAGTGCTGACACTCTGAGGGCCACTATAAAAAAAGATAATTGAAGGTTGTCATTTTAAATACCCAAAATACAATAAAGGTCTGGATCGCAAAGCTTTTCAGCATCCCATTGCAAACCTTTACATACTGTTCAGCAGACTGAGAATTAAAGTAAACTGTGATTTATTTGTGCCTCTTTAAATTAGGATTTATTTTGTTTGTTTTGCTATCAACATAAAAATAATCCTAGTATAAACCTGGATAATGGCACATACCAAAGTTTTTGCAAGGCCTCCAGTTAGTATATTGTATTGCTGTTCTGACTGCTGATACCTGATGCTTATGTGTGTAGTTCCAGTTTGGTAAATGCATAATAATGCACTTGGCTTTGTGGGAAAGCTGTTTTAAACTCTGATAACTGGGATCAAATTATTTAAGAGTAAGTTGATTCCAATTTCTTAGTTCTTTTTTAATGTCCCTTGTCTTTTTTTGTGATATCTGCAACTATTCTGAGGGGGGAATATTGTACTTTGTCTAGTTCTTCAGGAACTGCACTTTAGTTCCAGTTGCCTGCTATACACATATGTAAAGTAGGCTAAATCATCCATATTGTCTTTATCTAAGCATACACCAGCACCATTTTGAACACTGCGGTGTATTGCCAGTAAAACAAAGTAGGATTATCAGACGTCCCAGACGTTTCACTCTGGAAATCTGGTAACCCTAAACAAAAGGAAACTTGAACAATGCGGCAGATCACTAGATGGCATTGACTCTTGCTTTTAAAAAGCACTTTGATCTACCAAAGCCTACGTTACATGCATCTATGGCCAGCAACTAGAACGGAAGAGCAGCTCCTGAACACAAAATGTGTACTCAGGGTTTTAGTCATTTAAGAACTATTCAGAACGACTGGAAACATCATTACAAGATAAAGGGACAGCAAAAAAATGATGTGAAGCTACTTGCACTTCATAGATGACTGTTGGGTTTGATGCAGATCAGCAAAACATTGGTGCATGATGCAGTTATAGAGCCAGACGCTGCAGTTGTATTGCCAGCTCTTTGAAAAAACAAACACAACTAATATCTGCTGCAGTTGAAATCCCCATAGAAGTTTAGAATGAGGCTTAGTCGTGGTCATGTTCTTTTTGGTTTTAAGGAAAAGAGCGAAGGCCACGGATATCACAGAAGCTAAGAAAGCTTTAGAAAAAGCAAAAGAAGTTCAAGACAAAGTGAAAAAATCCATCAATGAGACAAAAGATAATTTTGAAGCAATCAACGACAATATTTATCAGGTAATTATTACATTTTTGATTTGCATTTATAAGTACCGTAATTGTAACACGAAAGATTTAATAAGCTTTTGTTCCAGTGGAAAGTTTGCGCAACATTTCAAAAACTGTTACCAAAGTTAATTGTTAGGAACAACTATAACAGCTCTTAGATTACCATTTTTGAGTTGGCTGTGACCAGATTTAAAACATTTTATCCTCATAGGTTGTCTTGACCAATCAGGTTCCAAGTGTAGAGATTTTATCAAGCTATTACCAAGTAAGAGTGTCCCCTGCATTGGATGTTATTGCTTAAGCAGTTTTATGTATTTATGTATTTTCAAAAATGGTGCAAATATTGCGCTGGAACAAAATCTGTGATAGAAAAAAGTAGCATTCTGAAGAACTAGTTTAAAAAAATGTATAGTTGGATGCTTCATTATTGCTTTAAGAATAGCATATCAGTAGTGTCACTCTATCAGAACATGTAATTTACTATGTGTTGTTTTCACCAACAGACTAAAGAAAAGTTAGATAGAATTGAAGACAACAATATGGACTTAATGAACAGACTTAATGACCTGAACAGGGAAATTAAAAATCTCAAGGAGAAAACTGAAATGAATGGATTGCAGGCTAAAGATGCAAAGGAAGCAGCAGAAGGAGCCCTTGCCAATGCTACAGAAGCTGAGAAGGTAAATTTGCAGCTGACAATTTTTAGATTAACCAAAGCTAGCTATTGTTATGTCTTTTCTCTTTATGTTTTATAATATAATTTCACATGGCCAGTTTCTGTAAGTCAGTGCTGCTGAAACCAACCAACTCTGTTCTCATAACTTTGTTGTCCCCAATGGATTTCAGATGTACTGCCTAGTTCCTGTTTGAGAATGTGCCTTAGATCAAAAAGCCCTATAAAAAATTCTGCTTAATGAAATGGATCAATTCTTTCTAATTCCTAGAAGACGGACATCCTACCAGGAGATGGACACCCTTATGTAAATAGGCCAAGTGTTTTATGGAAACTAAAATAATAATATTCTGTATGTATATATATATATATATATATATATATATATATATATATATATATATATATATATATATATATATATATATATATATACAATAATACAGTATAGAAGACCTAAGTCACTTCAAAAGGTTTGAGAACCACAGATCTAAATTTCTGTTTTCCCAGCCTTCTGTATGATCTAGAGATAGTCCAATGTGAGTCCCTTATCCTACTGACACACACAAAACTCACTATTGTATATTATTGAAGCTTGCTGTCTGTGAACCTTCAGGCCAGAACAAACTCTGGATAGATCACCCCCTACTCTTCCCCAGTTTTAGAAAGTATATATAATTTCAGATGAAGATAATACCATGCGTCATCCAGTGTAAATACAAAGGTATTTTGGGTTTAAAGTGCAATGACCCAAGCTGTTTTGTTCTCTACAGGACCTAAAGAAGGTGAATGATCAATTCCAGAAATTAAAAGAAAAGGAAAAAGGAAATGGAGCATCGCAAGAAGCTATAGACAAAGCAAAAATGTTAAAGACAGAAGCTGAAGAACTTGCAAAAGATGTAGGAGGAAAAATGAAAGAGATAATGGGTATGGTATTCCAGATATTATTTGTTTTTGATTAGTTAACATATTTTCCTTTTAAAAATGATTAACACTTGATCTAAATTTTAATTGAAAAAACAAACAAAACATTTTTTTATGCAAATTGAGATTGATAACATAATTAAATAATGTTTATTTGGGGGAGAAGGGGGGGGGGTTAAGAGCCTTTTTTTGTCAAACTGGTCTATATTCCCAAGTATACTTATTGTTCTAGTTCAAGACTGTCTTCTTGTCCTCAAGCATTACACTTGCTTTAACTTGTAACCATGTTGAGTAATAACTAAGGCAGTGGAATTAAAATACATTGTTTTACGGTGATACATTGTGATCGCATCTTTCTGCAAAAAATAAATGACAGTCTTTTCTGAGGCTATTAATGATTCTTGCCATCTGTTTTTTTTTCTTTCAGACCTGGAAAAAAAAATTGAAGATCTACTGAAGAGTAAAGAAGACAAAGAAAAAGAAATTAGTGAACTAGAGGATCGTGTCAGAAGTGTCAGAAATGAAATTATTAAGCGAGGGGTGGCATACAGCACCTGCCAGTTTTAGAGCCCAGTTGGAATGTAATATACAGTGCACAATTAGGGGAGAAAACTAAGGTGACTAGATACAGAGCCAAACGGGAAAAATCGAGGGAACCGTGACAATTGCTATAAATTGGGCATTGGTCTGAACTTGGGAATGTACTGGTGAATCTAAATACAGCAATCATTTAAATATTAAATTATAACCAAACCATTTTGCTTTACTTTTAAAGACACAAATATACTTATAGAGACTCAAACACGTAAGTTTTTTTTTTTTTTTTAAAGTCCACTTCTGTTGTTTTCAATGAAAGTGAAATATACACCTCTGCTAAGATCTAGTATGACCAAGTCTTCTTTTTCAAACAAACACATTCTACCTTGAATATGTTCTATTACCTTTATTAAACTAAGATCAGTTCCTACTGTAGGTCAATTGAATTCATACTGTTTTGTATGACTTAAACCAGAAGGCTGTGTTGAAGGTTGGAATCATTTTTTGCTAAACTGATTATATTTCCAATGTATATTTTTATCTTCAAAGAGACAGGTAAACAAGTATACCACTGGGTCTAATTTTTTTCCACATTTATTATTGAATTTCATTTTATTTGGCGTTTTCTTGCTGGGGGTGGGGTACACATTTTTTTCCATTTATATTTTGAACGCTTTTTATATATCACTTTTTTTCTGTGCTTGAATCTTTCTGTACACACACTACATATTTGGTCAGATATCATGTGCCGCCTTTTTCATACTGCCTTTTTGTTGTACAGTAAATAAATTTAAGTAAAATAGTCTGATAGAAAAAAAAACAGAACATGTAGATGTGTTTATAACCTCAGATGAATAAAATATATCACTTAACAAAGGTGTTCATGTTCTTTATGGTACATTGTCACTTTTTAAGCGAACATTCCTAGAAACACAACAGAATCAAGTTGGAAATATTGATTTTATTGTTTGAAGATATGCAGCCTCATGCGCAGGGTAGGTACTGTATATCATTTTTTTTTGTTTGTTTTTTTGTGGGGAAATTACCCAATACTACTTTTTGGACTGGTGTGAAATACAGAAGCTGTCATTTCACTGCTGAGTGGTTGCTTTGATTTTGCAAAATTTCAGTAAATGCTTTAGGCTACGATATACAGGATCTGAATCTGTGGGCTTTAGAATTCAAGGTAATAGCAACTAACATATGAGAATATTGCACTAATCTGGGCAGGCAGTAGTTTTTTTCAAGCTTTTTGACCATCATTTTTTTTTTTTACCAGTGCAAATGTAACAACACCATAACTAGGTTTTATTTATCTTTCTTTTCTGTTATATAGTGTGTATAAACTTTGTCAAATACCTATAGTACAAATTGTTCTAATAAAAACACACATTTTGCTTCTCCTGTTTAAGGTGGAAAAAAATGGCATAAAAAGTAAACAGGTTGTTTTATTCAAAACTGAATAAATATAACAATATTTAATTGGGTAAGTCAGCAGATAGTTTAACTATAGGGATTAAACTGTTCTTTCAGAACATGAGTTGGATTTCTAAGACCTGCTCAACATACCTTACCTTAAATATACAACCTTCTATCCGCAGCTGGCACAGTTCTACAAACTCCAGTCGCTCTGGTGAGCATCAACTGGTGCTCCCTTTCTTCTGACATGTAAACTGCATGTAATTTGAAACTGTTGTCTTTTGCTTTTGTCTAACAATAAGATGCTTTGTAACAAAACAGCTGTAAGAAGAAATGGTTCCCAATTGATTTAATATCTCAGACACTTCATACTCTTTTCAATACTACAAGAGAATTTCTGTTTTCTGTGATACACACCAAAGTAAAATGTAGCTATCTTTTTCTGTAATGACCCTACCCCTGCAGGCACATTTTTTCAATAAGAGCTACTCAAAAGGCTAACATAGCACTTACTGTATGAACCCTGACTGGGTAGTGTTTATGGTATAGCAGTGTTAATGTTTATGCTCACCCTACTAAAATGTAGAAAGTTGTATTAGCTTTGGAGCTTTTTTTACAGAATGGCTTGTTGGATCTCAGAACCCCTTTATTAGAAATGGAGAACATGCTTTGTTGACACAACCAGCAGGCGTTTTCACCAGATTACCAAATTAAAAGCCACATGCAGTAAATTGAAGGACTGAAGCAAAGGCTGGCTAGAGCCTGAAGGCATAGTTGAAGAAGTGTATCAGAAAGCAAGCTCATGTTGATTGCTTTGCATACCACTCCCCATCCCCCTGACCTAAACATGAGAGACCATTCTTGTGAACAAAAAGGCTTATCTTTCATCAGACCTTTAGAAGACCCCAAATATAAAGCAAGGTAAGGGGTACAGACTCAAATAATTACATGTTTAAGACTAGTAAACCAAAACATGTCTTTGTTCTGCAGAAATCACACATTTTCCCTGAAGTTTCATGTTTGAAACTATAAATGTTTCTAAGTCATAATTGACTCACTTCGTCTTTTGTCATAAACCAAGTGAAATACTTAAATCTAACCTTGCAAAATTGTGTTTAAATGCAGTATTTACCCTTTTAATGACAAAGTTTCATTTTTTTTTTAAATGGTCCTCCTTTTCCGGCTTCCAGATCACCATCTTTTTAAACACAAAGGGACACATTCACAAAGCATTTACCACTGTGCTGTTAACATCAGTTTTTTTCTTTTAAAATGAGAAGACTTAGTAATTTAAGAACTACTTGCACAGTAGTTGTTTCTTGCTCGTTCTGTGAAATGTGTGTTTTTAGTTATACAAAGAAATAGTCCAATTGTTGTGCCATTGTAACGTTTTTTTCTATGTCCTATATCTACATGTAGATATGCTTTTAAACCCATAATTTTACAGTATTTAAATTTAACAAATGCTGCCCAGTTTACATGTTT